>NC_056040.1:0-65913 GCF_004379255.2 Salvia splendens
AATGGACCGAATAACTCTCCTGTTTGTATGTCGAGCACCATCCGATGCGTGATTATGTCAAGTTGCTTAATGGACCGAATAACTCTCCTGTTTGGTATGTCGAGCACCATCCGATGCGTGTGTTTAAATGGACCCCTGACTTTGACCCTTTCTTTGAAATCCCCATTGTTGCTATTTGGTGTAACATACTTGCGTTGCCTGTGCATCTTTTGAAGAGTCGTCCCTAATTGCTATTGGTGAGATGCTCGGTAAACCCGTGCAAGTAGATAGGGCCACAATCACTAGATCTCGTGTTTCTTTTGCACGCATTTGTGTCGAGGTCGATTTGTCACGTCCCATCCCTGAGGAGATAGATGTCAACATTGCCGGGAAACATGTCACGTTGAAGGTGAAATGGGACAAGATCCCTCTTTATTGCTCTGAATGCAAGCATGTAGGTCACTCGGCGTCGACATGCTATGCATCTGGGAGGCGGCCTATGCCTCCCAAGAGGGACTACTCCCAAAGGCCGACCTCACAGAACCGGCCTCCTCCCAACAAAGAGGGAGAGTCGCATCAGGCAGGCCCTAGTAGACAGCCTCAGGGCCCGAGGTACCAGCCTACAGAGAGGCCTACCCCGGAGGTTGGACAGCCATTGCGTCAGGAGAGGCGCAAACACGGCTTCGTGATCAGAGAGCCGGCCCCTGGCCCCGACTTACACCCCGGGCCTTCTTCAGCAGCCGCAGAGGGCTCACAGGTTGCATGGGACGACGGCTTCGTTGTGCCTAAGAAGAAGAAGAACAACAGGAGCGCAGCTTATTACGAGAGGAAACGAGAAAGGCGCCGAGAGAAGATGCAGGTGACAGCCACCTCGGTGAAGACAAGGTCAGATGGGGAGGGACGAAAGGGTTTTGAGGGGGATGATTCCTCGTCAGGGAGAGAGCGGGCCTCTAGGTCCAGATCGCCTTCTATTACACGCGGTTTCGGATACGGACCTCTAGCTATGGTTGTGCACGGTGATAACATGTTCGGGGCTTTGGAGGATTTTCCCTCGGATGAGGCCGAGGTTGAGGTAGACAGCGATGACCACCAGGATCATATGATTTGTGAGGTACCGAACACGAGGCTTGAATCTGACGATCCGGTGCTGCAGTACATTGGACCCACTTCCCCTCCCGCAGAGGGTTCATCGAAGAAGGCGAGGCTTTCGGCCTCGGGAGCCTACTGAGTTTCCCATGTCTTCTCACTTCATGATCTGGAATGCCCAGGGGATAGCGAACACTGCTACCCAGGGCACTTTCAAGAATATTATCGATATGTACAGTGTTTTGTTTGCCGCGGTGCTTGAGCCCCAGACGGATCCCCAGCCTTCTTTCTTTAGTAGGCGATTTGGGTTGCAGTTTAGGTGTTCGAACACAAACGGCAAGATTTGGATCTTCTCTCACAGGGACTGGCAGGTCGAGGTCATTGATGACTCTGAGCAGGTCCTTCACGTCCGAGTTTCTACTGCGATATTCCCTTTTTCAATCTATCTCTCCGTAGTGTACGCTAAGTGCTCGAGGGAGGGGAGATACGATCTGTGGAATAAGCTCAGGGACATCTCTCTAGCTACTGACGGGGCCCCTTGGCTTGTTGGTGGTGACTTCAACATCTTCTTGTTGGAGGAAGAGAGACAGGGCAGCACGACAGACAGGCACGGAGAGATGATGGACTTCGCCGACGCCGTAGCAGACTGCCAGCTTCTGGACCCAGGCTTTGATGGCCCACCGTTCACTTGGACGAGGAGTGGGCTCTGGGAGAGATTGGACAGAGTTCTTCTCGGGGAGCACTGGACGACCGCCTTTGCGGCTACCAGGGTGACTCATTTGCCTAGGATCTCTTCAGATCATGCCCCTTTGCTTGTGCGGTGCCAGCTCACGGCTCAGATTCCGAGGCCTTCGTTTAGGTTTCAGAACATGTGGGTTAGGCATCACACTTTCAGGGATGAGATTGCCAGAGTGTGGACGGCGGAGACGGGCTTCTTCGGCATGCTTAATCTTCAGTTCAAACTCAGCAGAGTTAAGGGTTTTCTCAAGGGTTGGAACAGGGAGGTCTTTGGGAACATCTTTGAAAAGCTGAGGGAGGCAGAGGAGGCGGTTGCCGCTGCGCAGGCGGCTTACGACGGGGACCCGACAGGAGCCCACAGGAGTGAGCTTAGCCGTTGCACCGCCCTCTACGTACTCCGCACTAGGATGGAGGAGGATTTCTGGAAGCAGAAGGCTGCCATTCGGTGGGCGGCAGAAGGCGAAAGGAACTCCAAATTCTTCCATGGGTGGGTGCGACAGAAGCGGGTGAAGTCCCGGATTCACGCCATTCAGGCAGGAGGACAGACACTCACGTCGGAGGAGGACATCAGACAGTCGGCGGTTGACTACTTCCAGCGGCTTCTCACGTCAGACGTTGAGCACTTGGAGCAGCCGGACCTTGATCTCTTGCGCGGTCTCCCAGACTCCATCGACCGCGAGGGCCTCTGTGCAGTTCCTGACTATGATGAGGTGAGGGCGGCGGTCTTTGGCATCAGTGGGGAAAGCGCCTCGGGACCGGATGGCTTCTCGTCTCTTTTCTTCCAGCACTGTTGGGACATCGTAGGAGCAGAGGTGGTGGCAGCGGTGGCGGACTTCTTCTCAGGAGCTCCCATGCCCCGCAGCTTCACGGCCACGACCATCATTCTCTTGCCGAAGAAGGCAAGCCCGGCGACCTGGGCAGAGTACAGGCCGATCAGCCTTTGCAACGTGACCAACAAGATCATCTCCAAGATCTTGACATCGCGTTTGGCGCCGCTGCTTCCTCAGGTTGTGGCGCCGAACCAGAGCGGTTTTGTAAAGGGTCGCTTGCTTAGTGATAATGTGCTCTTGGCTCAGGAATTGATTCACGATATCGGCAGGTCGCTCATTCAGAAGGCAAAGTCGCCTAATCTGGCCCTCAAGCTAGATATGGCTAAGGCCTATGATCGAGTGCAGTGGCCTTTCCTCCTCCTGGTGCTTGAGAGGATGGGATTCCCGCCGGGGTGGGTGCGTATGGTGGATCGATGCATCTCTTCTTGCTGGTTCTCAGTGCTCGTGAACGGGGCTCCGGCAGGTTTCTTTCAGTCTACGAGGGGACTTCGCCAGGGAGATCCGTTATCGCCGTCGCTGTTCGTGCTTGCTGCAGATTATCTTTCGAGGAGCTTGAACAGGCTTGTGGACACACATCCCGATATGGAGTATAGATGTGCTAGGCGCGCGCCGGCCATATCCCATTTGTCTTATGCCGATGACGTTATCATCTTTGTCAGGGCGCACAGACAGTCCGTGGAGAGGCTGGTTCATTGTCTCGAGCACTATTCTGCCGTGTCGGGTCAGATGGTGAACAGGGGAAAGAGTCATTTCTACCTCTTTGAGAAGTTCGACGCTTGGGCGGCTGAGGTGGCAGAGGCGAGTGGATTCCAGCAGGGATTCCTCCCTTTCACCTACCTCGGTGTCCCTATCTATAAGGGGGGGCTGAAGGCCGGCTACCTTTTAGATATCCGACAGAAGATGGTGGACCGGATTCACAGCTGGTCTCACAGACATCTTTCTCTTGGAGGGCGCCTCGCTCTGATCAAGAGCACCCTTGTAACCATCCCTCTTCACATCTTCCAGGTCCTGAAGCCGTATCAGTATTGGATGAGGGAGTTGGAGCAGATCTTGGCCCGGTTCTTTTGGGGCACGGTTGGGGAGCAGAGGAAGATTCACTGGGTTAGCTGGAAGAAGAAGATTTGTCTGCCGTTGGATGAGGGAGGCCTCGGCATCCGTCGTTTCCGCGAGGTCGTCAAAGCTTTCAGCATCAAGCTCTGGTGGAGATTTCTCGCGCAGGATTCACTTTGGGCGCAGTTCACCATGCGCAAGTATTGCTTCCATGCTGGTCGTGCTTTCATTTCTCCTTACTCTGTGCATGATAGTCCTATTTGGCATCGTCTCACGGACATTAGAGGTCAGGTTCATGGTCTCATTAGGTGGTCCCTAGGCGAAGGGCGGATTAGTTTCTGGGACGACGTGTGGGTCGGGGATCTCCCCCTTAGGACCTATTGTCCGCCCGGGACTGATCTTCCTGCCGCTGAGGTCTCTAGATTTTGGCATGATCATACTTGGCATGTTGAAAAACTGCATGATTATCTGGCTTTGTATGGTGTGCCTTTGCATGTGTTGGATCTTATCAGGGCTGTTCCGATTGAGGTGGGCAGGCGGGATGTGATGCGATGGAGCCTCACTGGCGATGGCGAGTTCTCGACGGCCTCAGCTTGGGAGCTCATCCGGACACGGTCCCCTAGACATTTCGGACTTCGCATGGTTTGGAATGCTGGGCTGACCCCTACCATCTCTGTCTTCATCTGGCGCCTCCTCCTCCAGAGGCTCCCTGTTGAGTGTTATGTTCAGGCCCGTGGTATCTCTCTTGCATCCAAGTGTCTCTGTTGTGTCTCTTCTATTTCAGTCGAGTCGTTTCAGCATTTGTTTGTGTCGAGTCCTCTGGCGAGATCGGTTTGGGATTACTTTGATGGCTGGTTCCCTTACATCAGCACACACATTCACACGTGCACTGACATTGCACTTAGATTAGGTTTTTGGTGGAGGTCCTCTCACAGGGCCACCGCCTTGCACATTAGTTTCATCATTCCCTGTTTGGTATACTGGTTTATCTGGACGGAGAGGAATAGCTGCAAGCATCGCGGCATTTCTTTTCGTTCTTCACATGTTATTTGGCAGGTTGTTCGGCACCTGCGGATCTTGGTGGCGGCGGGTGTGCTAGTCCCCCTTCATTGGCGCGGTTGCACCCCAGCCGTTGACTTCATGCCTTTGGCTCCTCCTCGCCGGCGAGTTCTGAGGTCCCTGCAAGTGCTTTGGCATCCACCCGACGATCCTTGGGTGAAGCTGAACACCGACGGGGCCTTCACTAGCTCGACGGGACAGGCAGGCGGTGGGGGAGTGGTTCGGGGCTCAGACGGTTCCCTCCTGGGGGCCTTTTGTACGCCTCTCGCAGCTGGGTCGGCCTTCGAGGCGGAGCTATTAGCTCTTCTTCACGGGCTGACACTGGCTATGCAGTTCTCCTCGCATGTCTGGGTCGAGATGGATGCGGCAGCAGTGGTCGCGGTGTTCACTTCAGGACGCAGAGGAGCAGCGGATGTGAGACATCACATGGCTCGCATTCGTACTTTGCTCGCACAGATACAGTTCATGTTCTCTCACATCTTTCGAGAGGGCAACCGACCAGCAGACTTTTTGGCAGGTAGGGGGGTCCAGACCCCTGCCATCACCTTCTTCGATGCGGATTCAGCGCCTCGGTATTTGAAGTCGCTCGTCAGGATGGACCAGTTGGGCTATCCGAACTTCAGATTCAGATATCGAGATGGATGACTACTTCACTTGGTTCGTGGTTTTGATTTATGGTTTTTTTATTTCCTTTGGATTTGGCCCGCTTTTGGCCATCATCCTTGTCCTTTTTATGATGTATAGCTTTGTTATGTTTATTCTCTCTTTAGTTAGATGGTTAGTACCCGGTCTGTGGGGATACCATAGCAGCTTTGTTAGCTCTTGTGTTTTGTATCTCTCGTGCGGACCGAGTCACTTTTGGGCTCGTCTGATGTATGTTCTTTTGGTGATTTTTGATATATACAGGTTGGGGGTCCGCCTTAACCCCCCGCCGTGATGGTGTTTGAAGGAAAAAAAAAAAAAAAAAAAAAAAAACCCTGAACCCTGAACCCTAAACCCTGAACCCTGAACCCTAAACCCTGAACCCTGAACCCTGAACCCTAAACCCTGAACCCTGAACCCTAAACCCTAAACCCTAAACCCTGAACCCTAAACCCTAAACCCTGAACCCTGAACCCTAAACCCTAAACCCTGAACCCTAAACCCTGAACCCTAAACCCTAAACCCTAAACCCTGAACCCTAAACCCTAAACCCCCGATTTTGACCCCTTTTTTGAAATCCCTATTGTGGCTATTTGGTGTAATATTCTTGCCTTACCTGTGCATTTATTTGAGGAGTCCTCGTTGATTGCTATTGGTGAGATGCTTGGTAAGCCTGTCCAAGTTGATCGGGCTACTATTACTAGATCCCGCGTCTCATTTGCCCGGATTTGTGTTGAGGTTGATTTGTCGCGCCCTATTCCGGAGGAGATAGATATTGATATTGCAGGTAAACATGTGACACTTAAGGTGAAATGGGACAAGATCCCTTTGTACTGTACCGAGTGCAAGCACGTGGGGCACTCGGCGATTTCATGCTATGCATCTGGGAGGCGGCCTATGCCTCCCAAGAGGGACTACTCCCAAAGGCCGACCCCAGAGAACCGGCCTCCTCCCAACAGAGAAGGAGGGTCTCATCCGGCAGGCCCTAGTAGACAGCCTCAGGGCCCGAGGTACCAGCCTTTTGCTAGGCAGGCTACAGAGAGGCCTCCCCCTGAGGTTGGACAGCCACGGCGTCAGGAGAGGCGCAACCAGGGCGTGGTGATCAGAGAGCCGGCCCCTGGCCCCGTCTTACACCCCGGGCCTTCTTCAGCAGCTGCAGAGGGTTCACAGGCTGCACGGGAAGATGGCTTCGTCGTGCCTAAGATGAAGAACATGGCTAAGAACGCAGCAAAGCGCGAGAGGGAGCGAAGGAGACGCCAAGAGAAGATGCAAGCGAAAGCCACCTCGGAGAGGACAGTGTCAGACGGGGAGGGACAAAAGGGATTTGAGGGAGATGATTCCTCGTCAGGGAGAGAGCGGGCCTCTAGGTCCAGATCGCCTTCTATTACACGCGGTTTCGGATACGGTCCTTTGGCGATGGTTTTACATGGTGATAACATGTTCGGGGCTTTGGAGGATTTTCCCTCGGATGAGGCCGAGGTTGAGGGGGACAGCGATGACCACCACGATCATATGATTTGTGAGGTACCGAACACGAGGCTTGAACCCCACGATCCGGTGCTGCAGTACATTGGACCCACTTCCCCTCCCGCAGAGGGTTCATCCAAGAAGGCGAGGCTTTCGGCCTCGGGAGCCTACTGAGTTTCCCATGTCTTCTCACTTCATGATCTGGAATGCCCAGGGGATAGCGAACGCTACTACCCAGGGCACTTTCAAAAATATTATAGATATGTACAGTGTTTTATTTGCCGCGGTGCTTGAGCCACAGACGGATCCCCAGCCTTCTTTCTTTAGTAGGCGATTTGGGTTGCAGTTTAGGTGTTCAAACACAAACGGCAAGATTTGGATCTTCTCTCACAGGGACTGGCAGGTCGAGGTCATTGATGACTCTGAGCAGGTCCTTCACGTCCGAGTTTCTGCTGCGATATTCCCCTTTTCAATCTATCTCTCCGTAGTGTACGCTAAGTGCTCGAGGGAGGGGAGATACGATCTGTGGAATAAGCTCAGGGACATCTCTCTAGCCACTGACGGGGCCCCCTGGCTTGTTGGTGGTGACTTCAACATCTTCTTGTTGGAGGAAGAGAGACAGGGCAGCACGACAGACAGGCACAGAGAGATGATGGACTTCGCCGACGCCGTTGCAGACTGCCAGCTACTGGACCCTGGCTTTGATGGCCCACCGTTCACATGGACGAGGAGTGGGCTCTGGGAGAGATTGGACAGAGTTCTTCTTGGGGAGCACTGGACGACCGCCTTTGCGGCTACTAGGGTGACTCATTTGCCTAGGATCTCCTCAGATCATGCCCCTTTGCTAGTGCGGTGCCAGCTCACGGCTCAGATTCCGAGGCCTTCGTTTAGGTTTCAGAACATGTGGGTTCGGCATCACACTTTCAGGGATGAGATTGCCAGAGTGTGGATGGCGGAGACGGGCTTCTTCGGCATGCTTAATCTTCAGTTCAAACTCAGCAGAGTTAAGGGTTTTCTCAAGGGATGGAACAGGGAGGTCTTTGGGAACATCTTTGAAAAGCTGAGGGAGGCAGAGGAGGCGGTTGCCGCTGCGCAGGCGGATTACGACGGGGACCCGACAGGAGCCCACAGGAGTGAGCTTAGCCGTTGCACCGCCCTCTACGTACTCCGCACTAGGATGGAGGAGGATTTCTGGAAGCAGAAGGCTGCCATTCGGTGGGCGGCAGAAGGCGAAAGGAACTCCAAATTCTTCCACGGGTGGGTGCGACAGAAGCGGGTGAAGTCCCGGATTCACGCCATTCAGGCAGGAGGACAGACTCTCACGTCGGAGGAGGACATCAGACAGTCGGCGGTTGACTACTTCCAGCGGCTTCTCACGTCAGACGTTGAGCACTTGGAGCAGCCGGACCTTGTTCTCTTGCGCGGTCTCCCAGACTCCGTGGACCGCGATGGCCTCTGTGCAGTTCCCGACTACGATGAGGTGAGGGCGGCGGTCTTTGGCATCAGTGGGGACAGCGCCTCGGGACCGGATGGCTTCTCGTCTCTTTTCTTCCAGCACTGTTGGGACATCGTAGGAGCAGAGGTGGTGGCAGCAGTGGCGGACTTCTTCTTAGGAGCTCCCATGCCCCGCAGCTTCACGGCCACGACCATCATTCTCTTGCCGAAGAAGGCAAGCCCGGCGACCTGGGCAGAGTACAGGCCGATCAGCCTTTGCAACGTGACCAACAAGATCATCTCCAAGATCTTGACATCGCGTTTGGCGCCGCTGCTTCCTCAGGTTGTGGCGCCGAACCAGAGCGGTTTTGTAAAGGGTCGCTTGCTTAGTGATAATGTGCTCTTGGCTCAGGAATTGATTCACGATATCGGCAGGTCGCTCATTCAGAAGGCAAAGTCGCCTAATCTGGCCCTCAAGCTAGATATGGCTAAGGCTTATGATCGAGTGCAGTGGCCTTTCCTCCTCCTGGTGCTTGAGAGGATGGGATTCCCGCCGGGGTGGGTGAGTATGGTCGATCGTTGCATCTCCTCTTGCTGGTTCTCAGTGCTCGTGAACGGGGCTCCGGCAGGTTTCTTTCAGTCTACGAGGGGACTTCGCCAGGGAGATCCGTTATCGCCGTCGCTGTTCGTGCTTGCTGCAGATTATCTTTCGAGGAGCTTGAACAGGCTTGTGGACACACATCCCGATATGGAGTATAGATGTGCTAGGCGCGCGCCGGCCATATCCCATTTGTCTTATGCCGATGACGTTATCATCTTTGTCAGGGCGCACAGACAGTCCGTGGAGAGGCTGGTTCATTGTCTCGAGCACTATTCTGCCGTGTCGGGTCAGATGGTGAACAGGGGAAAGAGTCATTTCTACCTCTTTGAGAAGTTCGACGCTTGGGCGGCTGAGGTGGCAGAGGCGAGTGGATTCCAGCAGGGATTCCTCCCTTTCACCTACCTCGGTGTCCCTATCTATAAGGGGGGGCTGAAGGCCGGCTACCTTTTAGATATCCGACAGAAGATGGTGGACCGGATTCACAGCTGGTCTCACAGACATCTTTCTCTTGGAGGGCGCCTCGCTCTGATCAAGAGCACCCTTGTAACCATCCCTCTTCACATCTTCCAGGTCCTGAAGCCGTATCAGTATTGGATTAGGGAGTTGGAGCAGATCTTGGCCCGGTTCTTTTGGGGCACGGTTGGGGAGCAGAGGAAGATTCACTGGGTTAGCTGGAAGAAGAAGATTTGTCTGCCGTTGGATGAGGGAGGCCTCGGCATCCGTCGTTTCCGCGAGGTCGTCAAAGCTTTCAGCATCAAGCTCTGGTGGAGATTTCTCGCGCAGGATTCACTTTGGGCGCAGTTCACCATGCGCAAGTATTGTTTCCATGCTGGTCGTGCTTTCATTTCTCCTTACTCTGTGCATGATAGTCCTATTTGGCATCGTCTCACGGACATTAGGGGTCAGGTTCATGGTCTCATTAGGTGGTCCCTAGGCGAAGGGCGGATTAGTTTCTGGGACGACGTGTGGGTCGGGGATCTCCCCCTTAGGACCTATTGTCCGCCCGGGACTGATCTTCCTGCCGCTGAGGTCTCTAGATTTTGGCATGATCATACTTGGCATGTTGAAAAACTGCATGATTATCTGGCTTTGTATGGTGTGCCTTTGCATGTGTTGGATCTTATCAGGGCTGTTCCGATTGAGGTGGGCAGGCAGGATGTGATGCGATGGAGCCTCACTGGCGATGGCGAGTTCTCGACGGCCTCAGCTTGGGAGCTCATCCGGACACGGTCCCCTAGACATTTCGGACTTCGCATGGTTTGGAATGCTGGGCTGACCCCTACCATCTCTGTCTTCATCTGGCGCCTCCTCCTCCAGAGGCTCCCTGTTGAGTGTTATGTTCAGGCCCGTGGTATCTCTCTTGCATCCAAGTGTCTCTGTTGTGTCTCTTCTATTTCAGTCGAGTCGTTTCAGCATTTGTTTGTGTCGAGTCCTCTGGCGAGATCGGTTTGGGATTACTTTGATGGCTGGTTCCCTTACATCAGCACACACATTCACACGTGCACTGACATTGCACTTAGATTAGGTTTTTGGTGGAGGTCCTCTCACAGGGCCACCGCCTTGCACATTAGTTTCTTCATTCCCTGTTTGGTATACTGGTTTATCTGGACGGAGAGGAATAGCTGCAAGCATCGCGGCATTTCTTTTCGTTCTTCACATGTTATTTGGCAGGTTGTTCGGCACCTGCGGATCTTGGTGGCGGCGGGTGTGCTAGTCCCCCTTCATTGGCGCGGTTGCACCCCGGCCGTTGACTTCATGCCTTTGGCTCCTCCTCGCCGGCGAGTTCTGAGGTCCCTGCAAGTGCTTTGGCATCCACCCGACGATCCTTGGGTGAAGCTGAACACCGACGGGGCCTTTACTAGCTCGACGGGACAGGCAGGCGGTGGGGGAGTGGTTCGGGGCTCAGACGGTTCTCTCCTGGGGGCCTTTTGTACGCCTCTCGCAGCTGGGTCGGCCTTCGAGGCGGAGCTATTAGCTCTTCTTCACGGGCTGACACTGGCTATGCAGTTCTCCTCGCATGTCTGGGTCGAGATGGATGCGGCAGCAGTGGTCGCGGTGTTCACTTCAGGACGCAGAGGAGCAGCGGATGTGAGACATCACATGGCTCGCATTCGTACTTTGCTCGCACAGATACAGTTCATGTTCTCTCACATCTTTCGAGAGGGCAACCGACCAGCAGACTTTTTGGCAGGTAGGGGGGTCCAGACCCCTGCCATCACCTTCTTCGATGCGGATTCAGCGCCTCGGTATTTGAAGTCGCTCGTCAGGATGGACCAGTTGGGCTATCCGAACTTCAGATTCAGATATCGAGATGGATGACTACTTCACTTGGTTCGTGGTTTTGATTTATGGTTTTTTTATTTCCTTTGGATTTGGCCCGCTTTTGGCCATCATCCTTGTCCTTTTTATGATGTATAGCTTTGTTATGTTTATTCTCTCTTTAGTTAGATGGTTAGTACCCGGTCTGTGGGGATACCATAGTAGCTTTGTTAGCTCTTGTGTTTTGTATCTCTCGTGCGGACCGAGTCACTTTTGGGCTCGTCTGATGTATGTTCTTTTGGTGATTTTTGATATATACAGGTTGGGGGTCCGCCTTAACCCCCCGCCGTGATGGTGTTTGAGGAAAAAAAAAAAAAAAAAAAACCCTAAACCCTGAACCCTAAACCCTAAACCCTAAACCCTAAACCCTGAACATTTCCGATTGAGGTGGGCAGGCGGGATGTGATGCGATGGAGCCTCACTGGCGATGGCGAGTTCTCGACGGCCTCAGCTTGGGAGCTCATCCGGACACGGTCCCCTAGACATTTCGGACTTCGCATGGTTTGGAATGCTGGGCTGACCCCTACCATCTCTGTCTTCATCTGGCGCCTCCTCCTCCAGAGGCTCCCTGTTGAGTGTTATGTTCAGGCCCGTGGTATCTCTCTTGCATCCAAGTGTCTCTGTTGTGTCTCTTCTATTTCAGTCGAGTCGTTTCAGCATTTGTTTGTGTCGAGTCCTCTGGCGAGATCGGTTTGGGATTACTTTGATGGCTGGTTCCCTTACATCAGCACACACATTCACACGTGCACTGACATTGCACTTAGATTAGGTTTTTGGTGGAGGTCCTCTCACAGGGCCACCGCCTTGCACATTAGTTTCATCATTCCCTGTTTGGTATACTGGTTTATCTGGACGGAGAGGAATAGCTGCAAGCATCGCGGCATTTCTTTTCGTTCTTCACATGTTATTTGGCAGGTTGTTCGGCACCTGCGGATCTTGGTGGCGGCGGGTGTGCTAGTCCCCCTTCATTGGCGCGGTTGCACCCCGGCCGTTGACTTCATGCCTTTGGCTCCTCCTCGCCGGCGAGTTCTGAGGTCCCTGCAAGTGCTTTGGCATCCACCCGACGATCCTTGGGTGAAGCTGAACACCGACGGGGCCTTTACTAGCTCGACGGGACAGACAGGCGGTGGGGGAGTGGTTCGGGGCTCAGACGGTTCTCTCCTGGGGGCCTTTTGTACGCCTCTCGCAGCTGGGTCGGCCTTCGAGGCGGAGCTATTAGCTCTTCTTCACGGGCTGACACTGGCTATGCAGTTCTCCTCGCATGTCTGGGTCGAGATGGATGCCGCAGCAGTGGTCGCGGTGTTCACTTCAGGACGCAGAGGAGCAGCGGATGTGAGACATCACATGGCTCGCATTCGTACTTTGCTCGCACAGATACAGTTCATGTTCTCTCACATCTTTCGAGAGGGCAACCGACCAGCAGACTTTTTGGCAGGTAGGGGGGTCCAGACCCCTGCCATCACCTTCTTCGATGCGGATTCAGCGCCTCGGTATTTGAAGTCGCTCGTCAGGATGGACCAGTTGGGCTATCCGAACTTCAGATTCAGATATCGAGATGGATGACTACTTCACTTGGTTCGTGGTTTTGATTTATGGTTTTTTTATTTCCTTTGGATTTGGCCCGCTTTTGGCCATCATCCTTGTCCTTTTTATGATGTATAGCTTTGTTATGTTTATTCTCTCTTTAGTTAGATGGTTAGTACCCGGTCTGTGGGGATACCATAGTAGCTTTGTTAGCTCTTGTGTTTTGTATCTCTCGTGCGGACCGAGTCACTTTTGGGCTCGTCTGATGTATGTTCTTTTGGTGATTTTTGATATATACAGGTTGGGGGTCCGCCTTAACCCCCCGCCGTGATGGTGTTTGAAGGAAAAAAAAAAAAACCCTAAACCCTGAACCCTAAACCATCCAACCAAGCTGCTCTAGTGGCTTGGGAGTTGATATCAGGGAGCTTTCACTTCCTAGGAGGTCGCAGGTTCGAATCCTAGGAAGTGCAGATTTGGGGATTAATTTCTCCTTGGGCCAGTGGGCCCAGAATGACAACGAAGCGCACCTACGGGGTAAGACGCTTCACCTCCAACTGTTAGGTCGGGGGTCCGAGTCACATCGGAGGGTAGATGGGGAACCATCGTCGATCCTCCTAAAAAAAAAAAGGAAAAAAAAAAAAACCCTGAACCCTAAACCCTAAACCCTAAACCCTAAACCCTAAACCATCCAACCAACCATATCCAACCAAGCTGCTCTAGTGGCTTGGGAGTTGATATCAAGGAGCTTTCACTTCCTAGGAGGTCGCAGGTTCGAATCCTAGGAAGTGCAGATTTGGGGATTAATTTCTCCTTGGGCCTGTGGGCCCAGAATGACAACGAAGCGCACCTACGGGGTAAGACGCTTCACCTCCAACTGTTAGGTCGGGGGTCCGAGTCACATCGGAGGGTAGATGGGGAACCATCGTCGATCCTCCTAAAAAAAAAAAAAAAAACCATCCAACCAACCAACCCATTCGTCACTTTGCACGCAAATCACACACACTAAAAACACACAATGCTCTCTAGCTTTTCGAAAGTCCCATTTCAGATTTCGTCTTTTTTAGCCTTGTTTTGTTAGTTTTTTTCCGTCCAATCTGTTCGTCTTCGTCTTAGTTGTGTTTCTGCCGTTTGTTTTTTGTCTTTGTGTCGTGTTTTTGGCCGGAAATCGGCTGTTTTCGTTTTTGTCCGTCGTCACTTTTTTTGGTCGTCATCTTCCTTCTCTTTTTCCGGCGGATTTTGCCGCCTGTTGGTCGAGTCGAGTCTTGTTCTGGTCTGGGTTTGTTGCGCTGATCTTTTCTACCGAAGCGTTTTGAGTTTTGGGGGTGGTCGGAAAGCTTCGGAAATTCCGGCCATGGCGGATCCTCCGCCGCCGATCGCTGGAACGCAAGCAGATTGGGATAGGAGGGGTGGTCGCTCAATCTCGGAGGAGGAATGGAGGAAGTCGTTACCAAATATGGAGGAATCGGGGGAGGAAGGGGCCGTTGGTGATTTTTCCGATTGTCCCTCCGACGGCTCAGTGGATGTCGCGGAGGAATTTCAGAGAGAGATGGAGGAACAACGTAGAGCAGATGAGAAGAATGGGCATTTTGTTTATCATCAGGATCAGATTCCGATCATTTCCAGTCAGTTCGCAACTCCGGCGACGGAGTCTTCGTCCATCGTTCAAGAGCCTATGGCGGCGCCCTCTAGGGTTTCCTTAGCTTCTCACAAAGCTAAGGCTCTATCCAAAGTGTATCTAGCCGAAATTCTGGAGGATGGGAGGAGTGAGGGGAATGGCGAGATTCTTGCAAATCTGGGCAGTTCCAAAACGCCCGAGATTCAAATTGGAAAGGTCGAAAAACCAGTGGATTGGGAGAGATTGCATGCTGAAAATAAGGGAAGCATTATGGAAAGGCGTGGAGGAGCGGACCCTAATTCAAACGGGAGTAGGATTCGTGAGTTTGAAGAGGAATTAATTGCTGAAACAAATCATGATCTTACCGTTTTTTGTGACAGCGAATTGCATGGAAAGGTTGACTCTAATTTCATGGGAATGGCCGAGAATCATGCAAATTTTAAGGAGGTGAATAATCGACCCTATGGGGAAGAAAATAACCAGCTTGATCTCATGGAGACTCGACCCCTGGCACTGCAGCAGATGGAAGAAGCTGCTGTCATCGGGCCTCCCTCGTTGGGCTCAATTAAATCCCCAACTAATCAGGTATGTTCCCTTTCTGGACCCGCCTCATCTACCAGCCCAATGAATCTTACACAAAACCTTTTTATTAACCAAAATCCCCACCAAACCGTCCAACCCACCCAACCGCAACCCAAACCCAATGCCCATTCTAAATCTCTACTCACCTCTAAAATACCCAAACCCTCTGCAGCCTTGATGAAAAAAAACCCAGCCCAAACAAAAATAAGCCCCCAGCCCAAACAAAAAATAAACGTTCCCTCTTCAAACTCCCTGCCAAAACAGCCCAAACGAAAAAAATTTCCCAATCCAATAACGTCCTTAAAAATTCAGAATTACTAGCCTCTTTATTCACTGGACCACGAGGCAGCCAGCTGCCTGTTCGGAACCAGGCGGTGCAATCCGCAGCAGCGGCAGCCTTGGCTGATGAGGACATGCTGGATTTTCCACCTTTGGGGGCCGCCGGAGGAGCTGCTGTGACTGGCAGCCCGGCTGCTGTTCCTAAGCAAGCTCAACAAGCTGCAAATTCTCACAACTCATCCGCACACAAGCAATCTACTTCCAATTATTCTGGAGCAGCGGCTAAGGCAAATGAACCCAACCGAGAGAGGGCAGCCACCTCCGTCCTAAAAGAACAAGCTGCAAAATCAAATGGAGGGCAGCCAAATATACATTTTGGCCGCTCCATGGCTGACGTGCTTCGGTCGGGGCAGCCGGCGGAGGGTCCTATATTGCTTGATCGTGAAAGAGCCGATAAGCGTGGCGAGGTCCGCATTGTCGACGGTAAACCGTGCTTATTTTTTTCGGCTAATGAAACTTCTATTCTTGCAGGCCGTTTAGGACCTGCCATCGTCGGCAAATTTTCACACTCCATCCCCCCTGCCCACCAAATTCAAAAGGCCTTAGGTAACCTCCAACTTGTGGGTGCAATGTCTTGGAATTTCTTGAACGCAAAACATATTTTTATCCAATTGTCTGATATGCGTGACTATGTGAAATTGTTAAATGGTCCTAACAACTCTCCTGTGTGGTATATTGAGCATCATCCCATGCGTGTTTTTAAATGGACACCTGATTTTGATCCGTTTTTTGAGATCCCTATTGTGGCTATTTGGTGTAACATTCTTGCTTTGCTTGTGCACTTATTTGAGGAGTCCTCTTTGATTGCTCTTGGTGAGATGTTAGGTAAGCCCGTACAGGTGGATCGTGCCACTATTTCTAGATCGCGCGTTTCCTTTGCACGTATTTGTGTTGAGGTTGATTTGTCGAGGCCTATTCCAGAGGAGATAGATATTAACATTGCAGGGAAACAAGTGACTTTGAAGGTGAAATGGGATAAGATCCCTTTATATTGTTCCGAGTGCAAGCACGTAGGCCACTCGGCGATGACCTGCTATGCTTCTGGGAAGCGCCCCATGCCTCCCAAGAGGGATTACACTCACGGACCGCCCAACCAGAACAGACCGACTCCCAACAGAGAGAGTGAGTCGCGTCGTGCAGAGAAGCCCCTTGCCGCTAGCTCTGTGGCTGGTAAACAGCAACAGGTCCAGCGGCAGCAGCCTGGCGCGGGAAAGGCTACAGAGAGGCCTCCCCCAGAGGTTAGCCAGCCTCCGTGTCAAGCCAGACGCACCCAGGAGCTGGCGGTCAGAGAGATGGCCTCTGTCTCACACCCTGAGTCTTCTTCTGTAGCCGCAGAGGGTGCACGGGTTGCTGAGGACGACGGTTTTGTCGCTCCTAAGAAGAAGAAGAATACGAAGAGCGCTGCTAGTAAACAAAGGTGGCTAGAGAAGCGTCGGGCGGAGAGACGAGCAGCCTCTATTGCAATGAGGACAGTGTCAGACGGCGAGGGAGAGCAGGGGATGGAGGCGATTGAGTCCTCGTCAGAGAGTGGGCGGGGCTCTAGATCACTCTCACCTACACTTCGACTTGGCCTCGAGTTCTGCCCACTAGCCATGGTGGTGCATGAGAACAACATGTTTGGGGCCCTACAGGATCCCTCTTCAGATGAGGACGTGCCCGATGTTGATGAGCCCCAGGACTCGATGATGACTGACATCTTCCCCAGGAAGATTCACTTCACGGAGCCAGTGTTGCAGTACATAGGATCCACTTCCCCTCCCACAGAGGGTTCACAGAAGAGGGCGAGGCTGTCGGCCTCGGGAGCTCGCTGAGTTTCCAATGTCTAGCCATTTCATGATCTGGAATGCCCAGGGGATAGCGAACGCTACTACCCAAGGCAGTTTCAAGAATATGATCGATATGTATAGTGTGTTGTTTGCCGCAGTGCTTGAGCCTCAGACAGAACCCCAGCCTTCTTTCTTTAGTAGGCGCTTTGGGTTGCAGTTTAGGTGCTCGAACACAAATGGCAAGATTTGGATCTTCTCTCACAGGGATTGGCAGGTCGATGTGATCGACGACTCCGAGCAGGTTCTTCATGTCCGAGTCACTGCTGCTATATTCCCTACTCCAATCTTTCTCTCCGTAGTGTACGCTAAGTGCTCGAGGGAGGGGAGATACGATTTGTGGAATAAGCTCAGGGACATCTCCTTAGCGACTGACGGGGCACCCTGGCTTGTTGGAGGCGACTTCAACATCTTCTTGTTGGAGGAAGAGAGACGGGGTAGTACCACAGATAGGCACGGAGAGATGATGGACTTTGCTGACGCAGTTGCAGACTGCCAGCTCCTGGACCCAGGCTTTGATGGCCCACCTTTCACTTGGACGAGGAGTGGGCTTTGGGAGAGGTTGGACAGAGTCCTTCTAGGGGAGCATTGGACGACAGTCTTTGCAGCTACTAGGGTGACTCACTTGCCTAGGATCTCTTCAGATCATGCCCCTTTGCTCGTGCGATGCCAGCTCACTACCCAGATTCCGAGGCCATCCTTTAGGTTTCAGAACATGTGGGTACGGCATCATACTTTCAGGGATGAGATCGCCAGAGTGTGGGATGCGGAGACGGGCTTCTTCGGCATGCTCAATCTTCAGTTCAAACTCAGTAGAGTGAAGAATTTTCTCAAAGGATGGAACAGAGAGGTCTTTGGGAACATCTTCGAGAGGCTGAGGGAGGCAGAGGAGGCAGTTACCGTTGCGCAGGCGGCTTACGACGGGGATCCCACGGGAGCCCATAGGAGTGAGCTCAGCCGATGCACCGCTCTCTATGTACTCTGCACTAGGATGGAGGAGGATTTCTGGAAGCAGAAGGCTGCCATTCGGTGGGCGGCAGAAGGCGAAAGGAATTCCAAATTCTTCCATGGGTGGGTGCGACAGAAGCGGGTGAAGTCACGGATTCACGCCATTCAGGCAGGAGGACAGACTCTCACGTCAGAGGACGATATCAGACAGTCGGCGGTAGGTTTCTTTCAGCAGCTGCTCACGACAGACGTTGAGCAGTTGGAGCAGCCGGACCTTGATCTCTTGAGCAGCCTTCCAGACTCAGTGGACCGCGAGGGCCTCTGTGCAGTCCCGGACTCAGATGAGGTGAGAGCGGCGGTCTTTGGCATCAGTGGAGACAGCGCCTCTGGACCGGATGGTTTCTCGTCCCTGTTCTTCCAGCACTGTTGGGACATTGTTGGAGCAGAGGTGGTGGCAGTAGTGGAGGACTTCTTCTTGGGGGCCCCTATGCCCCGCAGCTTCACAGCCACGACCATCATACTCTTGCCGAAGAAGGCAAGCCCGGCGACCTGGGCGGAGTACAGGCCGATTAGCCTTTGCAATGTGACCAACAAGATCATCACCAAGATCTTGACATCGCGTTTGGCGCCACTGCTTCCTCTAGTATTGGCGCCGAACCAGAGCGGTTTTGTCAAGGGTCGCTTGCTTAGTGATAATGTGCTTCTGGCTCAGGAATTGATTCATGATATCAGCAGGTCGCTCATTCAGAAGGCTAACTCCCCTAATCTGGCCCTCAAGCTAGATATGGCGAAGGCCTATGATCGAGTGCAGTGGCCTTTCCTCCTCATGGTGCTTGAGAGGATGGGATTCCCGCCGGGGTGGGTGAGTATGGTCAGGAGATGTATCTCTTCGTGCTGGTTCTCTGTGCTTGTGAACGGGGCTTCGGCAGGTTTCTTCCACTCTACGAGGGGACTTCACCAGGGAGATCCGTTATCACCGTCTTTGTTCGTGCTTGCTGCAGATTATCTGTCGAGGAGCTTGGACAGGCTTGTGGCCACACATCCTGATATGGAGTATAGATGTGCTCGACGCGCGCCGGCCATATCCCATCTGTCTTATGCCGACGACATTGTCATATTTGTCAGGGCACACAGACAGTCCGTGGAGAGGCTGGTACACTGTCTTGACCACTATTCTGCCGTGTCGGGCCAGATGGTGAACAAGGGAAAGAGTCACTTCTATCTCTTTCAGAAGTTCGATTCTTGGGCGGCTGAGGTGGCAGAGGTGAGTGGATTCCAGCAGGGATTCCTCCCTTTCACTTACCTGGGAGTGCCTATCTATAAGGGGGGGCTGAAGGCCGACTACCTTTTAGATATCCGACAGAAGATGGTGGACCGGATTCACAGCTGGTCCCACAGACATCTCTCTCTTGGAGGTCGCCTTGCTCTGATCAAGAGCACCCTTGTCACTATCCCTCTTCACATCTTCCAGGTTCTGAAGCCGTTTGAGTACTGGATGAGGGACTTAGAGCAGATCTTGGCCAGGTTCTTTTGGGGCACGGTTGGGGAGCAGAGGAAGATTCACTGGGTTAGCTGGAAGAAGAAGATTTGCTTGCCGTTGGATGAGGGAGGCCTTGGCATCCGTCGTTTTCGTGAGCTCGTCAAAGCTTTCAGCATCAAGCTCTGGTGGAGATTTCTCGCACAGGATTCACTATGGGCGCAGTTCACCATGCGCAAGTATTGTTTCCATGCTGGTCGTGCCTTCATTTCTCCTTACTCTGTGCATGATAGTCCTATATGGCATCGTCTCACGGACATTAGGGGTCAGGTTCATGGTCTCATTAGGTGGTCCCTCGGCGAAGGGCGGATTAGTTTCTGGGATGACGTGTGGGTCGGGGATCTCCCCCTTAGGACCTATTGTCTGCCTGGGACTGATCTTCCTGCCGCTGAGGTCTCTAGGTTTTGGCGTGATCATACTTGGCATGTTGATAAACTGCATGATTATTTGGCTTTGTATGGTGTGCCTTTGCATGTGTTGGATCTTATCAGGGCTGTTCCGATTGAGGTGGGCAGGCGGGATGTGATGCGATGGAGCCTCACTGGCGATGGCGAGTTCTCGACGGCCTCAGCTTGGGAGCTCGTCCGGACACGGTCCTCTAGACATTTCGGACTTCGCATGGTTTGGAATGCTGGGCTGACCCCGACCATTTCTATCTTCATCTGGCGCCTCCTCCTCCAGAGGGTCCCTGTTGAGTGCTATGTTCAGACCCGCGGTATCTCTCTCGCATCCAAGTGTCTGTGTTGTGTCTCTTCTTTTTCAGTCGAGTCTTTTCAGCATTTGTTTGTGTCGAGTCCGTTGGCGAGATCTGTTTGGGACTACTTCGATGGCTGGTTCCCTTATATTAGCACACACATTCACACGTGCACTGATATTGCACTTAGATTAGGTTTTTGGTGGAGGTCCTCTCACAGGGCTCCCACCTTGCACATCAGTTTTATCATTCCTTGCTTGGTATATTGGTTCATTTGGACGGAGAGGAATAGCTGCAAGCACCGCGGCGTTTCTTTTCGTTCTTCCCATGTTATTTGGCAGGTGATTCGGCATTTGCGGATTCTTGTGGCGGCGGGTGTGCTAGTCCCACTTCATTGGCGCGGTTGCACCCCGACTGTCGACTTCATGCCTTCAGTTCCTCCTCGCCGGCGAGTTCTGAGGTCCTTGAGTGTGCTTTGGCATCCACCCGACGATCCTTGGGTGAAGCTGAACACAGATGGGGCCTTCTCTACCTCGACGGGACAGGCTGGTGGTGGGGGAGTGGTTCGTGGCTCAGACGGTTCTCTTTTGAGGGCCTTTTGCACGCCCCTTGTAGCTGCGTCGGCCTTCGAGGCGGAGCTTCTAGCTCTTCTTCATGGGTTGACGATGGCTATGGAGTTCTCATCACAGGTTTGGGTCGAGATGGATGCAGCAGCAGTGGTCGCAGTGTTCACTTCGGGACGCATGGGAGCGGCAGACGTGAGACATCACATGGCTCGCATTCGCATTTTGCTCTCACAGATGCAGGTTCGGTTCTCTCACATCCACCGAGAGGGTAACCGAGCAGCAGATTTTCTTGCAGGTAGGGGGGTCCAGACCCCTGCCATCACTTACTATGATTCAGATACAGCGCCTCGGTACTTGAAGTCGCTTGTGAGGATGGACCAGCTGGGCTATCCGAACTTCAGATTCAGATATCGAGATGGATGAGTTCTTATTTTTGTTATGGATTTTGATATGTATCTCTTGTATTTCCTTTGGGCTTGACCACTCCTTGGTCATCGCCCAAGTTATTATGTACTTTATTAGTTCGTTTGCTAGATGGATAATACCCGGCTTGTGGGGATATCCTAGTAGCTTAGATAGGTTTTTTTTGATATGTATCTCTTTTTGTGGACCAAGTCACTTTTGGGCTTGGTCAATGTACGACACTTTTTCGTTTGATTTGATATGGACAGGTTGGGGGTCCGCCTAACCCCCCGCCGTAATGGTGTTTGAGGAAAAAAAAAAAAAAAAAAAAAAAAAAAAACCCTAAACCATCCAACCAAGCTGCTCTAGTGGCTTGGGAGTTGATATCAGGGAGCTTTCACTTCCTAGGAGGTCGCAGGTTCGAATCCTAGGAAGTGCAGATTTGGGGATTAATTTCTCTTTGGGCCTGTGGGCCCAGAATGACAACGAAGCGCACCTACGGGGTAAGACGCTTCACCTCCAACTGTTAGGTCGGGGGTCCGAGTCACATCGGAGGGTAGATGGGGAACCATCGTCGATCCTCCTAAAAAAAACAAAAAAAAAAAAAAAAAAAAAAAAAACCCTAAACCCTAAACCCGAAACTCCAACATGTCTTCATCATTAAAATCTGGAGCAATCGGGCGCCGAAACTGAATTTTCTGGACAGAGGAAGACGGCTGCAGAGAGGTCGATGGCTGGGCAGAAAAGGCTGGCTGCATGGTGGTGGTTTTCTGGGCAGGCTGCTGTTCGGAATTCGCGGCAAAGAGGTAAGCCGTGAGCTCTCTTCCGGTCAATCCCGAAGCTGACTGAGCTGAAGCTCCAAGGTTTGATTTTTTGGTTTTATTTTTTGAAGAGGGAGATGAAATAACAGGGGATGTGGGGCCTGGTGGACCATTAATACCAACAATATGTGCACAATTTGGGGTAGAAGAGGTGGGTGCTGAAGACGGTAATGGAGGAAATTCCACTTCATCCGAAGTTTGCAAGCTCGCCGACGTTGAAGGAGATGCGGCATGGTGGTGGGGGTTTTTTGGTGGTTGGCTGCGATCAGCAAGGAGGGAAGCCGCTACCACTTTTCCGGCCAGCACAGAAGCCGGCTGATTTCCAGCCAGTATAAAAGCAGCTTTTGTTCTATTTTTTGAAGATTGGGCTTTTGATTTAATTTTGAAGGTGGGGGCAGAGTTATTTTTTAAATGGGCTGGTGGTTTGGGTATAGGAAATCTGGATTTGGGCGGCTGTTTTGTGTGAAGATGGGTCTGTTTTTGGGCTGAAGGTGGGGGAGTAGAATTGGGGGCTGTATTGGGCCTGTGCAAGTGGGTCGAAAGTGTGGTGTTTGAATTAAATTCCATAGGATCTAGGGACAAACCAACCTGGCCCGGAGCATGAGGAGAGGAGCCCAGCAGCGTCGGCCCGTTTTGCTGGCCCGAATGTAGTTGCTGCTCCACCAGGGTTCGAACCTCAACAAGATCAAGGCAAGCATTATTTTCTCCATTCAAGAACGCATGTGAGGCTGGCGGCTGAGCATTTAATTCCAGCCCACAATTCATAGAACTAGGCGTGGTATTCTCGGTAGGTATGCATTTTCCGAAAAATCGTTCCCCATTCCCAAGTGAATTAGGTGAGGATCCTCCATACTTTGCTGCCATATTCTCCCTTAAATCCGCCGACCCCAATCCCACCTTTTGTTGATATTGATTAGAAGTATGTATGGCTGCTGTACTCTGTTCCATTTCCCCATCACCTCTCCCAAACTTCAAGCATTTACCGAGACCCCTAGTAGCAGGTGTAGTAGCAGGTGTAGTAGCCATAGCCGTGACATCTCCCATCAACTTCCCAAACTCGCCGACGGCAGCAACTTCCTTCCCGTTACGAGACAAACGCGATTCAAAAGCTGCCACCTTAGCAAGAACCTTATCAGAGGAAGGTGAAGTACGACGAGGTGGAGGTGGCTGTGTATGGGTCACCAATAGTAACGCCGGCGGTTGCTGGACCTCTTCGAAGTGGCCGTTTTTTTCATCGGAAATTCGCTGCTCTTCCACTTCCTTTTGATATTCTTCGTCGTAATCTAGCAAGTCATCTTCTTCAAGTTCCTCCGCCGACATGGAGTGGTCGGAGACATCCGGGACCGTGACTGTGGCAACCTCCGGTTCCCGCTGATTAGCAATCTGCCGCAAGAAGGCTTTTTTCATCTCCTCCACTTCCTCTAAAGAATGCAGACCCATCTCATTATCTTCTTCCCTCTTTCCACACATGTCGGCCACAATGTCTGCCAATGATTCCGGCAGCCATGCAGCACCTATTGCATGCGGTGGGTCGTTCTCCTCATCCAAACCACGAGCAGCACCAGTTGCATGCGGTGGATCCGCCATTACCGCCGAACTTCGAGTCGGCGGCGACTGCACGAACACACCAGAAACACGCACAGCCACTCAGAACCGTACCTGTAAACACAGCAGACGCGACGACTCCCCTAGAACCTGCAACAGACGGTGGGAACCGCCGGAAAGACGACCGGAGAAGACAACCGGAAAAGGATTCCGGCGACAGAAACTAAAAACGGCCAAAGGCTGGCCAAAAACACGACGAAATAAAAAATAAAAATGGACAGAATGTAAAAACACCTAAGAGGAACAAGATGGATGGAAAAAAACTAAACGAAAAAACACTAAAAACGGCGAAATCGGACTTGGAAATTTTTTGGGCTAGAGAGCATTGTGTGTTTTAAGTGTGTGTGATTTGGTTTAGGGTTCAGGGTTTAGGGTTTAGGGTTTAGGCGCCCGATTGCAGCCAGCCTGAACCCTAAACCCTCCCATGTCTTCTCATTTCATGATCTGGAATGCCCAGGGGATAGCGAACGCTACTACCCAGGGCACTTTCAAAAATATGATCGATATGTATAGTGTTTTGTTTGCCGCGGTGCTTGAGCCCCAGACGGATCCCCGGCCTTCTTTCTTTAGTAGGCGATTTGGGTTGCAGTTTAGGTGTTCGAACACAAACGGCAAGATTTGGATCTTCTCTCACAGGGACTGGCAGGTCGAGGTCATTGACGACTCTGAGCAGGTCCTTCACGTCCGAGTTTCTGCTGCGATATTCCCTTTTTCAATCTATCTCTCCGTAGTGTACGCTAAGTGCTCGAGGGAGGGGAGATACGATCTGTGGAATAAGCTCAGGGACATCTCTCTAGCCACTGACGGGGCCCCCTGGCTTGTTGGTGGTGACTTCAACATCTTCTTGTTGGAGGAAGAGAGACAGGGAAGCACGACAGACAGGCACGGAGATATGATGGACTTCGCCGACGCCGTAGCAGACTGCCAGCTACTGGACCCAGGCTTTGATGGCCCACCGTTCACATGGACGAGGAGTGGGCTCTGGGAGAGATTGGACAGAGTTCTTCTTGGGGAGCACTGGACGACCGCCTTTGCGGCTACTAGGGTGACTCATTTGCCTAGGATCTCTTCAGATCATGCCCCTTTGCTTATGCGGTGCCAGCTCACGGCTCAGATTCCGAGGCCTTCGTTTAGGTTTCAGAACATGTGGGTTAGGCATCACACTTTCAGGGATGAGATTGCCAGAGTGTGGACGGCGGAGACGGGCTTCTTCGGCATGCTTAATCTTCAGTTCAAACTCAGCAGAGTTAAGGGTTTTCTCAAGGGTTGGAACAGGGAGGTCTTTGGGAACATCTTTGAAAAGCTGAGGGAGGCAGAGGAGGCGGTTGCCGCTGCGCAGGCGGCTTACGACGGGGACCCCACGGGAGCCCACAGGAGTGAGCTTAGCCGTTGCACCGCTCTCTACGTACTCCGCACTAGGATGGAGGAGGATTTCTGGAAGCAGAAGGCTGCCATTCGGTGGGCGGCAGAAGGCGAAAGGAACTCCAAATTCTTCCATGGGTGGGTGCGGCAGAAGCGGGTGAAGTCCCGGATTCACGCCATTCAGGCAGGAGGACAGACTCTCACGTCAGAGGAGGACATCAGACAGTCGGCGGTTGACTACTTCCAGCGGCTTCTCACGTCAGACGTTGAGCACTTGGAGCAGCCGGACCTTGATCTCTTGCGCAGTCTCCCAGAGACCGTGGACCGCGAGGGCCTCTGTGCAGTTCCTGACTATGATGAGGTGAGGGCGGCGGTCTTTGGCATTTGTGGGGACAGCGCCTCGGGACCGGATGGCTTCTCGTCTCTTTTCTTCCAGCATTGTTGGGACATCGTAGGAGCAGAGGTGGTGGCAGCAGTGGCGGACTTCTTCTTAGGAGCTCCCATGCCCCGCAGCTTCACGGCCACGACCATCATTCTCTTGCC
The DNA here is from genome assembly GCF_004379255.2 of Salvia splendens. Lineage (NCBI taxonomy): Eukaryota > Viridiplantae > Streptophyta > Magnoliopsida > Lamiales > Lamiaceae > Salvia > Salvia splendens. The sequence goes on from NC_056040.1 coordinate 25,567, forward strand.
GAAGCAGGCAAGCCCGGCGACCTGGGCAGAGTACAGGCCGATCAGCCTTTGCAACGTGACCAACAAGATCATCTCCAAGATCTTGACATCGCGTTTGGCGCCACTGCTTCCTCAGGTTGTGGCGCCGAACCAGAGCGGTTTTGTAAAGGGTCGTTTGCTTAGTGATAATGTGCTCTTGGCTCAGGAATTGATTCACGATATCGGCAGGTCGCTCATTCAGAAGGCAAAGTCGCCTAATCTGGCCCTCAAGCTAGATATGGCTAAGGCCTATGATCGAGTGCAGTGGCCTTTCCTCCTCCTGGTGCTTGAGAGGATGGGATTCCCGCCGGGGTGAGTGAGTATGGTCGATCGATGCATCTCTTCATGCTGGTTCTCAGTGCTCGTGAACGGGGCTCCGGCAGGTTTCTTTCAGTCTACGAGGGGACTTCGCCAGGGAGATCCCTTATCGCCGTCGCTGTTCGTGCTTGCTGCAGATTATCTTTCGAGGAGCTTGAACAGGCTTGTTGATACACATCCTGATATGGAGTATAGGTGTGCTAGGCGCGCGCCGGCCATATCCCATTTGTCTTATGCCGATGACGTTATCATCTTTGTCAGGGCGCACAGACAGTCCGTGGAGAGGCTGGTTCATTGTCTCGAGCACTATTCTGCCGTGTCGGGTCAGATGGTGAACATGGGAAAGAGTCATTTCTACCTCTTTGAGAAGTTCGACGCTTGGGCGGCTGAGGTGGTAGAGGCGAGTGGATTCCAGCAGGGATTCCTCCCTTTCACCTACCTCGGTGTCCCTATCTATAAGGGGGGGCTGAAGGCCGGCTACCTTTTAGATATCCGACAGAAGATGGTGGACCGGATTCACAGCTGGTCTCACAGACATCTTTCTCTTGGAGGGCGCCTCGCTCTGATCAAGAGCACCCTTGTAACCATCCCTCTTCACATCTTCCAGGTCCTGAAGCCGTATCAGTATTGGATGAGGGAGTTGGAGCAGATCTTGGCCCGGTTCTTTTGGGGCACGGTTGGGGAGCAGAGGAAGATTCACTGGGTTAGCTGGAAGAAGAAGATTTGTCTGCCGTTGGATGAGGGAGGCCTCGGCATCCGTCGTTTCCACGAGGTCGTCAAAGCTTTCAGCATCAAGCTCTGGTGGAGATTTCTCGCGCAGGATTCACTTTGGGCGCAGTTCACCATGCGCAAGTATTGTTTCCATGCTGGTCGTGCTTTCATTTCTCCTTACTCTGTGCATGATAGTCCTATTTGGCATCGTCTCACGGACATTAGGGGTCAGGTTCATGGTCTCATTAGGTGGTCCCTAGGCGAAGGGCGGATTAGTTTCTGGGACGACGTGTGGGTCGGGGATCTCCCCCTTAGGACCTATTGTCCGCCCGGGACTGATCTTCCTGCCGCTGAGGTCTCTAGATTTTGGCATGATCATACTTGGCATGTTGAAAAACTGCATGATTATCTGGCTTTGTATGGTGTGCCTCTGCATGTGTTGGATCTTATCAGGGCTGTTCCGATTGAGGTGGGCAGGCGGGATGTGATGCGATGGAGCCTCACTGGCGATGGCGAGTTCTCGACGGCCTCAGCTTGGGAGCTCATCCGGACACGGTCCCCTAGACATTTCGGACTTCGCATGGTTTGGAATGCTGGGCTGACCCCTACCATCTCTGTCTTCATCTGGCGCCTCCTCCTCCAGAGGCTCCCTGTTGAGTGTTATGTTCAGGCCCGTGGTATCTCTCTTGCATCCAAGTGTCTCTGTTGTGTCTCTTCTTTTTCAGTCGAGTCGTTTCAGCATTTGTTTGTGTCGAGTCCTCTGGCGAGATCGGTTTGGGATTACTTTGATGGCTGGTTCCCTTACATCAGCACACACATTCACACGTGCACTGACATTGCACTTAGATTAGGTTTTTGGTGGAGGTCCTCTCACAGGGCCACCGCCTTGCACATTAGTTTCATCATTCCCTGTTTGGTATACTGGTTTATCTGGACGGAGAGGAATAGCTGCAAGCATCGCGGCATTTCTTTTCGTTCTTCACATGTTATTTGGCAGGTTGTTCGGCACCTGCGGATCTTGGTGGCGGCGGGTGTGCTAGTCCCCCTTCATTGGCGCGGTTGCACCCCGGCCGTTGACTTCATGCCTTTGGCTCCTCCTCGCCGGCGAGTTCTGAGGTCCCTGCAAGTGCTTTGGCATCCACCCGACGATCCTTGGGTGAAGCTGAACACCGACGGGGCCTTTACTAGCTCGACGGGACAGGCAGGCGGTGGGGGAGTGGTTCGGGGCTCAGACGGTTCTCTCCTGGGGGCCTTTTGTACGCCTCTCGCAGCTGGGTCGGCCTTCGAGGCGGAGCTATTAGCTCTTCTTCACGGGCTGACACTGGCTATGCAGTTCTCCTCGCATGTCTGGGTCGAGATGGATGCGGCAGCAGTGGTCGCGGTGTTCACTTCAGGACGCAGAGGAGCAGCGGATGTGAGACATCACATGGCTCGCATTCGTACTTTGCTCGCACAGATACAGTTCATGTTCTCTCACATCTTTCGAGAGGGCAACCGACCAACAGACTTTTTGGCAGGTAGGGGGGTCCAGACCCCTGCCATCACCTTCTTCGATGCGGATTCAGCGCCTCGGTATTTGAAGTCGCTCGTCAGGGTGGACCAGTTGGGCTATCCGAACTTCAGATTCAGATATCGAGATGGATGACTACTTCACTTGGTTCGTGGTTTTGATTTATGGTTTTTTGATTTCCTTTGGATTTGGCCCGCTTTTGGCCATCATCCTTGTCCTTTTTATGATGTATAGCTTTGTTATGTTTATTCTCTCTTTAGTTAGATGGTTAGTACCCGGTCTGTGGAGATACCATAGTAGCTTTGTTAGCTCTTGTGTTTTGTATCTCTCGTGCGGACCGAGTCACTTTTGGGCTCGTCTGATGTATGTTCTTTTGGTGATTTTTGATATATACAGGTTGGGGGTCCGCCTTAACCCCCCGCCGTGATGGTGTTTGAGGAAAAAAAAAAAAAAAAAAAAAAAAAAAACCCTGAACCCTAAACCCTAAACCATCCAACCAAGCTGCTCTAGTGGCTTGGGAGTTGATATCAGGGAGCTTTCACTTCCTAGGAGGTCGCAGGTTCGAATCCTAGGAAGTGCAGATTTGGGGATTAATTTCTCCTTGGGCCTGTGGGCCCAGAATGACAACGAAGCGCACCTACGGGGTAAGACGCTTCACCTCCAACTGTTAGGTCGGGGGTCCGAGTCACATCGGAGGGTAGATGGGGAACCATCGTCGATCCTCCTAAAAAAAAAAAAAAAAAAAAAAACCCTAAACCCTAAACCCTGAACCCTAAACCCTGAACCCTAAACCTACCCACTTCCCCTAGCCGGACCTTGATCTCTTGCGCAGTCTCCCAGAGACCGTGGACCGCGAGGGCCTCTGTGCAGTTCCTGACTATGATGAGGTGAGGGCGGCGGTCTTTGGCATCTGTGGGGACAGCGCCTCGGGACCGGATGGCTTCTCGTCTCTTTTCTTCCAGCATTGTTGGGACATCGTAGGAGCAGAGGTGGTGGCAGCAGTGGCGGACTTCTTCTTAGGAGCTCCCATGCCCCGCAGCTTCACGGCCACGACCATCATTCTCTTGCCGAAGCAGGCAAGCCCGGCGACCTGGGCAGAGTACAGGCCGATCAGCCTTTGCAACGTGACCAACAAGATCATCTCCAAGATCTTGACATCGCGTTTGGCGCCACTGCTTCCTCAGGTTGTGGCGCCGAACCAGAGCGGTTTTGTAAAGGGTCGCTTGCTTAGTGATAATGTGCTCTTGGCTCAGGAATTGATTCACGATATCGGCAGGTCGCTCATTCAGAAGGCAAAGTCGCCTAATCTGGCCCTCAAGCTAGATATGGCTAAGGCCTATGATCGAGTGCAGTGGCCTTTCCTCCTCCTGGTGCTTGAGAGGATGGGATTCCCGCCGGGGTGGGTGAGTATGGTCGATCGATGCATCTCTTCATGCTGGTTCTCAGTGCTCGTGAACGGGGCTCCGGCAGGTTTCTTTCAGTCTACGAGGGGACTTCGCCAGGGAGATCCCTTATCGCCGTCGCTGTTCGTGCTTGCTGCAGATTATCTTTCGAGGAGCTTGAACAGGCTTGTTGATACACATCCCGATATGGAGTATAGGTGTGCTAGGCGCGCGCCGGCCATATCCCATTTGTCTTATGCCGATGACGTTATCATCTTTGTCAGGGCGCACAGACAGTCCGTGGAGAGGCTGGTTCATTGTCTCGAGCACTATTCTGCCGTGTCGGGTCAGATGGTGAACAGGGGAAAGAGTCATTTCTACCTCTTTGAGAAGTTCGACGCTTGGGCGGCTGAGGTGGTAGAGGCGAGTGGATTCCAGCAGGGATTCCTCCCTTTCACCTACCTCGGTGTCCCTATCTATAAGGGGGGGCTGAAGGCCGGCTACCTTTTAGATATCCGACAGAAGATGGTGGACCGGATTCACAGCTGGTCTCACAGACATCTTTCTCTTGGAGGGCGCCTCGCTCTGATCAAGAGCACCCTTGTAACCATCCCTCTTCACATCTTCCAGGTCCTGAAGCCGTATCAGTATTGGATGAGGGAGTTGGAGCAGATCTTGGCCCGGTTCTTTTGGGGCACGGTTGGGGAGCAGAGGAAGATTCACTGGGTTAGCTGGAAGAAGAAGATTTGTCTGCCGTTGGATGAGGGAGGCCTCGGCATCCGTCGTTTCCACGAGGTCGTCAAAGCTTTCAGCATCAAGCTCTGGTGGAGATTTCTCGCGCAGGATTCACTTTGGGCGCAGTTCACCATGCGCAAGTATTGTTTCCATGCTGGTCGTGCTTTCATTTCTCCTTACTCTGTGCATGATAGTCCTATTTGGCATCGTCTCACGGACATTAGGGGTCAGGTTCATGGTCTCATTAGGTGGTCCCTAGGCGAAGGGCGGATTAGTTTCTGGGACGACGTGTGGGTCGGGGATCTCCCCCTTAGGACCTATTGTCCGCCCGGGACTGATCTTCCTGCCGCTGAGGTCTCTAGATTTTGGCATGATCATACTTGGCATGTTGAAAAACTGCATGATTATCTGGCTTTGTATGGTGTGCCTCTGCATGTGTTGGATCTTATCAGGGCTGTTCCGATTGAGGTGGGCAGGCGGGATGTGATGCGATGGAGCCTCACTGGCGATGGCGAGTTCTCGACGGCCTCAGCTTGGGAGCTCATCCGGACACGGTCCCCTAGACATTTCGGACTTCGCATGGTTTGGAATGCTGGGCTGACCCCTACCATCTCTGTCTTCATCTGGCGCCTCCTCCTCCAGAGGCTCCCTGTTGAGTGTTATGTTCAGGCCCGTGGTATCTCTCTTGCATCCAAGTGTCTCTGTTGTGTCTCTTCTTTTTCAGTCGAGTCGTTTCAGCATTTGTTTGTGTCGAGTCCTCTGGCGAGATCGGTTTGGGATTACTTTGATGGCTGGTTCCCTTACATCAGCACACACATTCACACGTGCACTGACATTGCACTTAGATTAGGTTTTTGGTGGAGGTCCTCTCACAGGGCCACCGCCTTGCACATTAGTTTCATCATTCCCTGTTTGGTATACTGGTTTATCTGGACGGAGAGGAATAGCTGCAAGCATCGCGGCATTTCTTTTCGTTCTTCACATGTTATTTGGCAGGTTGTTCGGCACCTGCAGATCTTGGTGGCGGCGGGTGTGCTAGTCCCCCTTCATTGGCGCGGTTGCACCCCGGCCGTTGACTTCATGCCTTTGGCTCCTCCTCGCCGGCGAGTTCTGAGGTCCCTGCAAGTGCTTTGGCATCCACCCGACGATCCTTGGGTGAAGCTGAACACCGACGGGGCCTTTACTAGCTCGACGGGACAGGCAGGCGGTGGGGGAGTGGTTCGGGGCTCAGACGGTTCTCTCCTGGGGGCCTTTTGTACGCCTCTCGCAGCTGGGTCGGCCTTCGAGGCGGAGCTATTAGCTCTTCTTCACGGGCTGACACTGGCTATGCAGTTCTCCTCGCATGTCTGGGTCGAGATGGATGCGGCAGCAGTGGTCGCGGTGTTCACTTCAGGACGCAGAGGAGCAGCGGATGTGAGACATCACATGGCTCGCATTCGTACTTTGCTCGCACAGATACAGTTCATGTTCTCTCACATCTTTCGAGAGGGCAACCGACCAGCAGACTTTTTGGCAGGTAGGGGGGTCCAGACCCCTGCCATCACCTTCTTCGATGCGGATTCAGCGCCTCGGTATTTGAAGTCGCTCGTCAGGATGGACCAGTTGGGCTATCCGAACTTCAGATTCAGATATCGAGATGGATGACTACTTCACTTGGTTCGTGGTTTTGATTTATGGTTTTTTGATTTCCTTTGGATTTGGCCCGCTTTTGGCCATCATCCTTGTCCTTTTTATGATGTATAGCTTTGTTATGTTTATTCTCTCTTTAGTTAGATGGTTAGTACCCGGTCTGTGGGGATACCATAGTAGCTTTGTTAGCTCTTGTGTTTTGTATCTCTCGTGCGGACCGAGTCACTTTTGGGCTCGTCTGATGTATGTTCTTTTGGTGATTTTTGATATATACAGGTTGGGGGTCCGCCTTAACCCCCCGCCGTGATGGTGTTTGAGGAAAAAAAAAAAAAAAAAAAAAAAAAAAAAAAAACCTACCCACTTCCCCTCCCGCAGAGGGTTCATCGAAGAAGGCGAGGCTTTCGGCCTCGGGAGCCTACTGAGTTTCCCATGTCTTCTCACTTCATGATCTGGAATGCCCAGGGGATAGCGAACGCTACTACCCAGGGCACTTTCAAAAATATGATCGATATGTATAGTGTTTTGTTTGCCGCGGTGCTTGAGCCCCAGACGGATCCCCGGCCTTCTTTCTATAGTAGGCGATTTGGGTTGCAGTTTAGGTGTTCGAACACGAACGGTAAGATTTGGATCTTCTCTCACAGGGACTGGCAGGTCGAGGTCATTGACGACTCTGAGCAGGTCCTTCACGTCCGAGTTTCTGCTGCGATATTCCCTTTTTCAATCTATCTCTCCGTAGTGTACGCTAAGTGCTCGAGGGAGGGGAGATACGATCTGTGGAATAAGCTCAGGGACATCTCTCTAGCCACTGACGGGGCCCCCTGGCTTGTTGGTGGTGACTTCAACATCTTCTTGTTGGAGGAAGAGAGACAGGGCAGCACGACAGACAGGCACGGAGAGATGATGGACTTCGCCGACGCCGTAGCAGACTGCCAGCTACTGGACCCAGGCTTTGATGGCCCACCGTTCACATGGACGAGGAGTGGGCTCTGGGAGAGATTGGACAGAGTTCTTCTTGGGGAGCACTGGACGACCGCCTTTGCGGCTACTAGGGTGACTCATTTGCCTAGGATCTCTTCAGATCATGCCCCTTTGCTTGTGCGGTGCCAGCTCACGGCTCAGATTCCGAGGCCTTCGTTTAGGTTTCAGAACATGTGGGTTAGGCATCACACTTTCAGGGATGAGATTGCCAGAGTGTGGACGGCGGAGACGGGCTTCTTCGGCATGCTTAATCTTCAGTTCAAACTCAGCAGAGTTAAGGGTTTTCTCAAGGGTTGGAACAGGGAGGTCTTTGGGAACATCTTTGAAAAGCTGAGGGAGGCAGAGGAGGCGGTTGCCGCTGCGCAGGCGGCTTACGACGGGGATCCGACAGGAGCCCACAGGAGTGAGCTTAGCCGTTGCACCGCCCTCTACGTACTCCGCACTAGGATGGAGGAGGATTTCTGGAAGCAGAAGGCTGCCATTCGGTGGGCGGCAGAAGGCGAAAGGAACTCCAAATTCTTCCACGGGTGGGTGCGACAGAAGCGGGTGAAGTCCCGGATTCACGCCATTCAGGCAGGAGGACAGACTCTCACGTCGGAGGAGGACATCAGACAGTCGGCGGTTGACTACTTCCAGCGGCTTCTCACGTCAGACGTTGAGCACTTGGAGCAGCCGGACCTTGACCTCTTGCGCGGTCTCCCAGACTCCGTGGACCGTGAGGGCCTCTGTGCAGTTCCCGACTATGATGAGGTGAGGGCGGCGGTCTTTGGCATCAGTGGGGACAGCGCCTCGGGACCAGATGGCTTCTCGTCTCTTTTCTTCCAGCACTGTTGGGACATCGTCGGAGCAGAGGTGGTGGCAGCAGTGGCGGACTTCTTCTTAGGAGCTCCCATGCCTCGCAGCTTCACGGCCACGACCATCATTCTCTTGCCGAAGAAGGCAAGCCCGGCGACCTGGGCAGAGTACAGGCCGATCAGCCTTTGCAACGTGACCAACAAGATCATCTCCAAGATCTTGACATCGCGTTTGGCGCCGCTGCTTCCTCAGGTTGTGGCGCCGAACCAGAGCGGTTTTGTAAAGGGTCGCTTGCTTAGTGATAATGTGCTCTTGGCTCAGGAATTGATTCACGATATCGGCAGGTCGCTCATTCAGAAGGCAAAGTCGCCTAATCTGGCCCTCAAGCTAGATATGGCTAAGGCCTATGATCGAGTGCAGTGGCCTTTCCTCCTCCTGGTGCTTGAGAGGATGGGATTCCCGCCGGGGTGGGTGAGTATGGTCGATCGATGCATCTCTTCTTGCTGGTTCTCAGTGCTAGTGAACGGGGCTCCGGCAGGTTTCTTTCAGTCTACGAGGGGACTTCGCCAGGGAGATCCGTTATCGCCGTCGCTGTTCGTGCTTGCTGCTGATTATCTTTCGAGGAGCTTGAACAGGCTGGTTGACACATATCCCGATATGGAGTATAGATGTGCTAGGCGCGCGCCGGCCATATCCCATTTGTCTTATGCCGATGACGTTATCATTTTTGTCAGGGCGCACAGACAGTCCGTGGAGAGGCTGGTTCATTGTCTCGAGCACTATTCTGCCGTGTCGGGTCAGATGGTGAACAGGGGAAAGAGTCATTTCTACCTCTTTGAGAAGTTCGACGCTTGGGCCGCTGAGGTGGCAGAGGCGAGTGGATTCCAGCAGGGATTCCTCCCTTTCACATACCTTGGTGTCCCTATCTATAAGGGGGGGCTGAAGGCCGGCTACCTTTTAGATATCCGACAGAAGATGGTGGACCGGATTCACAGCTGGTCTCACAGACATCTTTCTCTTGGAGGGCGCCTCGCTCTGATCAAGAGCACCCTTGTCACCATCCCTCTTCACATCTTCCAGGTCCTGAAGCCGTATCAGTACTGGATGAGAGAGTTGGAGCAGATCTTGGCCCGGTTCTTTTGGGGCACAGTTGGGGAGCAGAGGAAGATCCACTGGGTTAGCTGGAAGAAGAAGATTTGCCTGCCGTTGGATGAGGGAGGCCTCGGCATCCGTCGTTTCCGCGAGGTCGTCAAAGCTTTCAGCATCAAGCTCTGGTGGAGATTTCTCGCGCAGGATTCACTTTGGGCGCAGTTCACCATGCGCAAGTATTGCTTCCATGCAGGTCGTGCTTTCATTTCTCCTTACTCTGTGCATGATAGTCCTATCTGGCATCGTCTCACGGACATTAGGGGTCAGGTTCATGGTCTCATTAGGTGGTCCTTAGGCGAAGGGCGGATTAGTTTCTGGGATGACGTGTGGGTCGGGGATCTCCCCCTTAGGACCTATTGTCCGCCCGGGACTGATCTTCCTGCTGCTGAGGTTTCTAGGTTCTGGCATGATCATACTTGGCATGTTGAAAAACTGCATGATTATCTGGCTTTGTATGGTGTGCCTTTGCATGTTTTGGATCTTATCAGGGCTGTCCCGATTGAGGTGGGCAGGCGGGATGTGATGCGATGGAGCCTCACTGGCGATGGCGAGTTCTCGACGGCCTCAGCCTGGGAGCTCATTCGGACACGGTCCCCTAGACATTTCGGACTTCGCATGGTTTGGAATGCTGGGCTGACCCCTACCATCTCTGTCTTCATCTGGTGCCTCCTCCTCCACAGGCTCCCTGTTGAGTGTTATGTTCAGGCCCGTGGTATCTCTCTTGCATCCAAGTGTCTCTGTTGTGTCTCTTCTATTTCAGTCGAGTCGTTTCAGCATTTGTTTGTGTCGAGTCCTCTGGCGAGATCGGTTTGGGATTACTTTGATGGCTGGTTCCCTTACATCAGCACACACATTCACACGTGCACTGACATTGCACTTAGATTAGGTTTTTGGTGGAGGTCCTCTCACAGGGCCACCGCCTTGCACATTAGTTTCATCATTCCCTGTTTAGTATACTGGTTTATCTGGACGGAGAGGAATAGCTGCAAGCATCGCGGCATTTCTTTTCGTTCTTCACATGTTATTTGGCAGGTTGTTCGGCACCTGCGGATCTTGGTGGCGGCGGGTGTGCTAGTCCCCCTTCATTGGCGCGGTTGCACCCCGGCCGTTGACTTCATGCCTTTGGCTCCTCCTCGCCGGCGAGTTCTGAGGTCCCTGCAAGTGCTTTGGCATCCACCCGACGATCCTTGGGTGAAGCTGAACACCGACGGGGCCTTTACTAGCTCGACGGGACAGGCAGGCGGTGGGGGAGTGGTTCGGGGCTCAGACGGTTCTCTCTTGGGTGCCTTTTGTACGCCTCTCGCAGCTGGGTCGGCCTTCGAGGCGGAGCTATTAGCTCTTCTTCACGGGCTGACACTGGCTATGCAGTTCTCCTCGCATGTCTGGGTCGAGATGGATGCGGCAGCAGTGGTCGCGGTGTTCGCTTCAGGACGCAGAGGAGCAGCGGATGTGAGACATCACATGGCTCGCATTCGTACTTTGCTCGCACAGATACAGTTCATGTTCTCTCACATCTTTCGAGAGGGCAACCGACCAGCAGACTTTTTGGCAGGTAGGGGGGTCCAGACCCCTGCCATCACCTTCTTTGATGCGGATTCAGCGCCTCGGTATTTGAAGTCGCTCGTCAGGATGGACCAGTTGGGCTATCCGAACTTCAGATTCAGATATCGAGATGGATGACTACTTCACTTGGTTCGAGGTTTTGATTTATGGTTTTTTGATTTCCTTTGGATTTGGCCCGCTTTTGGCCATCATCCTTGTCCTTTTTATGATGTATAGCTTTGTTATGTTTATTTTCTCTTTAGTTAGATGGTTAGTACCCGGTCTGTGGGGATACCATAGTAGCTTTGTTAGCTCTTGTGTTTTGTATCTCTCGTGCGGACCGAGTCACTTTTGGGCTCGTCTGATGTATGTTCTTTTGGTGATTTTTGATATATACAGGTTGGGGGTCCGCCTTAACCCCCCGCCGTGATGGTGTTTGAAGGAAAAAAAAAAAAAAAAAAAAAAAAACCCTGAACCCTAAACCCTAAACCCTAAACCCAATTCGTCACTTTGCACGCAAATCACACACACTAAAAACACACAATGCTCTCTAGCTTTTCGAAGTTCCCAAGTCAGATTTCGCCAATTTTTGTGTTTTTCGTTTAGTTCTTTTCCGTCAATCTTGTTCGTCTTAGTCGTTTACCCAATCTGTCCGATTGGTTTTTGTTTTCGGCGTGGTTTTGGTCGGTTTTTTGGTCGTTTTCTTTTTTTCCGTCGAGTCACCTTTTTTTCCGTCATCTTCCTTTCCTTTTTCCGGCGGATTTTGCCGCCTTTCCGTCGTGTTTAGTTTAGTTTCTGTGTCTGCCAAGGTTGACAGTCAGTTTTACCGTTTCTGTTTGAAGTTTGGAGGTGGTCGGAAACCTTGAGGTTTTCCGGCAATGGCGGAAAACCCGCTGCGGAGGTTGCCGGCTTCCCCTCAGCGGGAACGCACGGATAAAGAAGAAACTGATCCAGTTTGGTGTGATGCGAGACAATCAGATTTACAATCGGAGTCGGAGGCCGTAGCAGAGGCGGAGTCGGGGGGTTCTGAATATTCGCCGTCGGAGGAGGAGGAATCTTCAAACGATTCGGACTTTGATGATGATGATTTGCTTAATTCGGAGGAGGAATTTCAGAGAGAAATGGAGGAGCAGCGCATAGCTGATGAGAAAAATGGTCATTTTCAGGAGATCCGACAGCCGGCAGTAAACCGACCGGAGTCAGCGTCGGAGGCGGCGGCGCCAGTTGCTGACCTTACTGCTAGGGTTTCGGATGTCTCCCCAATGAATCTGGACGAGAAGGGTGGCGATGGGAGGCGTCAGCAGATTGGTGAGAGTTCCTCCCGTAATAGCCGCGATAATCGCGGAAACCCAACCCTGCCTAACGTTCAAATTTCTTATGAAGATACGGGTGATAACTTAGGAAGATTGCATTCAACAGCTGTTAGGAGTGGAGTAACAGCAAATCGTGGAGGAGGGAATTTGAATTCAAATTTGGGAGAGGTGCATGCGTTTGAAAATTCGATTTTCTCCGAAAATAATTTGCCATCTTCTGCGTTGAGTGAGGGGAAGAATCAGCAGATTTCGTGTGATTCGCTTATGGAATGGGAGATACGGTTAATCTCGGAAGGAATGTTTGACCCACATCAACTGGAATTGGCCGAGAATCTCGCGGCTATTAGGGAGGCAGATCGTATGCTGTATGGAGATGAAAATGCAACGCTTGATCTCATGGAGGCTCGATCCCTGGTGGAGGCTCATACTGGAGTCGGGCCACTCAGCGGGCCTAAGGAATTGGGCCCGAATTTTTCCGCCATGGACAACGACCATTCAAATCAGGGCCTGGTAAGTGGCTTTTTAAAACCCTCCCTCTCCAAATCTGCTATCCCCAGCCTAACTCCCTCTGCCAATGATTCCCAGCCCAAATCTACTGCCCAAATGCCTACACCCCACTCAAAGCCCAATTTACCAAAACAAAATAATAAACCACCTTTGCCCAACAAAACGACCCACCAAAACAAGACCCAAATTTCCCACAGCCCAAATAAAAATCGCCCATCACCTAAACCCAACTCAGCAGCCCAAATCAAAAAAAATAAGAACAGCCTTCCTCCGCCAAACTCGGTTACCGGAAAGGAGCTTGCTGCGTATCTGTTTACCGGACGGCACCATTCCAGGCAGCCTCCTGTCCCACCAGTTGTTATACCCCTCAACTCCAACGAGTTTGAAGCTTCAAATATGATGGAATTCCCTCCGATTCCAGGCATGAAGGCGACCCCAGAGGCTGCTGCAGCCGCTGTTCCCAGCAACACAGCCACGGGTCACAGCCTTTCTATGCACCAGAAACAGTCGGCGTTGTCTTCCGGCGACCCGGGCATGGTCCCCTCATCCCCTTGGGCGGATAGGATGGAAGAAGATACAATTTTGGAGGAGGAAACGACTATGGAAAATTCTGAAACCCCACATGAAGCAGCGGCTGTTCCGCCTGAAAGCAATCCAAATATTTTCTTTGGTCGATCAATGGCTGATGTTCTCAAGTCGGGGCAGCCGGCAGAAGGTCCAATTCTCCTAGACCGTCAACGAGCTGACAAGAGAGGCGAGGTCCGGATTGTTGAAGGTAAACCTTGCTTATATTTTTCGGCTAATGAAACTTCCATTCTTGCAGACCGTATAGGACCTGCCATCGTCGGAAAATTTTCTCACTCCATCCCCCCTGCCCACCAAATTCAAAAAGCCTTAGGTAATCTTAAATTGGTTGGTGCCATGTCGTGGAATTTTCTGAATGCAAAACATATTTTCATCCAATTGTCTGATATGCGTGACTATGTGAAATTGTTAAATGGTCCTAACAACTCTCCTGTGTGGTATATTGAACATCATCCCATGCGTGTTTTTAAATGGACACCTGATTTTGATCCGTTTTTTGAGATCCCTATTGTGGCTATTTGGTGTAACATTCTTGCTTTACCTGTGCATTTATTTGAGGAGTCCTCTTTGATTGCAATTGGTGAGATGCTAGGTAAGCCCGTTCAAGTAGATCGTGCCACTATTTCTAGATCGCGCGTTTCCTTTGCACGTATTTGTGTTGAGGTGGATCTGTCGAGGCCTATTCCAGAGGAGATAGATATTAACATTGCAGGGAAACATGTGACTTTGAAGGTGAAATGGGATAAGATCCCTTTATATTGTTCCGAGTGCAAGCACGTAGGCCACTCAGCGATGACTTGCTATGCTTCTGGGAAGCGCCCCATGCCTCCCAAGAGGGATTACACTCATGGGCCGCCCTCCCAGAACAGACCGACCCCCAACAAAGAGGGTGAGTCGCGTCGTGCAGAGCAGCCCCTCGCCGCGAGCTCTGCGGCTGGTAAACAGCCACAGGCCCAGCGGCAGCAGTCTAGCGCGGGAAAGGCTACAGAGAGGCCTCCCCCAGAGGTTAGCCAGCCTCCGCGTCAAGTGAGACGTAGGCAGGAGTTGGCGGTCACAGAGATGGCTCCCACCTCTGTCTCACACCCTGGGTCTTCTTCCGCAGTCGCAGAGGGTGCACAGGTTGCTGAGGACGACGGTTTCGTCGCTCTTAAGAAGAAGATGAACGCGAAGAAAGTTGCTAGTCGACAGAGGTGGCGAGAGAAGCGCCGGGCAGAGAGACGGGCAACCTCTATCGCAGAAAGGACAGTGTCAGACGGCGAGGGAGAGCATGGCATTGAGGCGGATAAGTCCTCGTCAGAGAGTGAGCGGGGTTCTAGATCGCTCTCTCCTACACTTCGACTTGGGCTCGGGTTCGGCCCCCTAGCGATGGTGTTGCATGACAACAACATGTTCGGAGCCTTGGAGGATTTTCCCTCTGATGATGCTGAGGTTGAGGTATACAGCGATGACCACCAGGATCATATGATTTGTGAGGTACCGAAGACGAGGCTTGAACTCTCAGATCCGGTGATTCAGTACATAGGACCTCCTTCCCCTCCTGCAGAGGGTACACCGAAGAGGGCGAGGCTTTCGGCCTCGGGAACTCGCTGAGTTTCCAATGTCTAGCCATTTCATGATCTGGAATGCCCAGGGGATAGCGAACGCTACTACCCAAGGCAGTTTCAAGAATATGATCGATATGTATAGTGTGTTGTTTGCCGCAGTGCTTGAGCCTCAGACAGAACCCCAGCCTTCTTTCTTTAGTAGGCGCTTTGGGTTGCAATTTAGGTGCTCGAACACAAACGGCAAGATTTGGATCTTCTCTCACAGGGATTGGCAGGTCGATGTGATCGACGATTCCGAGCAAGTTCTTCATGTCCGAGTTACTGCTGCTATATTCCCTACTCCAATCTTTCTCTCCGTAGTGTACGCTAAGTGCTCGAGGGAGGGGAGATACGATTTGTGGAATAAGCTCAGGGACATCTCCTTAGCGACTGACGGGGCACCCTGGCTTGTTGGAGGCGACTTCAACATCTTCTTGTTGGAGGAAGAGAGACGGGGCAGTACGACAGATAGGCATGGAGAGATGATGGACTTTGCTGACGCCGTTGCAGACTGCCAGCTCCTGGACCCAGGCTTTGATGGCCCACCTTTTACTTGGACGAGGAGTGGGCTCTGGGAGAGGTTGGACAGAGTCCTTCTAGGGGAGCATTGGACGACAGTCTTTGCAGCTACTAGGGTGACTCACTTGCCTAGGATCTCTTCAGATCATGCCCCTTTGCTCGTGCGATGCCAGCTCACTACCCAGATTCCGAGGCCATCCTTTAGGTTTCAGAACATGTGGGTACGGCATCATACTTTCAGGGATGAGATCACCAGAGTGTGGGCGGCGGAGACGGGCTTCTTCGGCATGCTCAATCTTCAGTTCAAACTCAGCAGAGTGAAGAATTTTCTCAAAGGATGGAACAGAGAGGTCTTTGGGAACATCTTCGAGAGGCTGAGGGAGGCAGAGGAGGCAGTTACCGTTGCGCAGGCGGCTTACGACGGGGATCCCACGGGAGCCCATAGGAGTGAGCTCAGCCGATGCACCGCTCTCTATGTACTCTGCACTAGGATGGAGGAGGATTTCTGGAAGCAGAAGGCTGCCATTCGGTGGGCGGTAGAAGGCGAAAGAAATTCCAAATTCTTCCATGGGTGGGTGCGACAGAAGCGGGTGAAGTCACGGATTCACGCCATTCAGGCAGGAGGACAGACTCTCACGTCAGAGGACGATATCAGACAGTCGGCGGTAGGTTTCTTTCAGCAGCTGCTCACGACAGACGTTGAGCAGTTGGAGCAGCCGGACCTTGATCTCTTGAGCAGCCTTCCAGACTCAGTGGACCGCGAGGGCCTCTGTGCAGTCCCGGACTCAGATGAGGTGAGAGCGGCGGTCTTTGGCATCAGTGGAGACAGCGCCTCTGGACCGGATGGTTTCTCGTCCCTGTTCTTCCAGCACTGTTGGGACATCGTTGGAGCAGAGGTGGTGGCAGCAGTGGAGGACTTCTTCTTGGGGGCCCCTATGCCCCGCAGCTTCACAGCCACGACCATCATACTCTTGCCGAAGAAGGCAAGCCCGGCGACCTGGGCGGAGTACAGGCCGATTAGCCTTTGCAATGTGACCAACAAGATCATCACCAAGATCTTGACATCGCGTTTGGCGCCACTGCTTCCTCTAGTATTGGCGCCGAACCAGAGCGGTTTTGTCAAGGGTCGCTTGCTTAGTGATAATGTGCTCCTGGCTCAGGAATTGATTCATGATATCAGCAGGTCGCTCATTCAGAAGGCTAACTCCCCTAATCTGGCCCTCAAGCTAGATATGGCGAAGGCCTATGATCGAGTGCAGTGGCCTTTCCTCCTCATGGTGCTTGAGAGGATGGGATTCCCGCCGGGGTGGGTGAGTATGGTCAGGAGATGTATCTCTTCGTGCTGGTTCTCTGTGCTTGTGAACGGGGCTTCGGCAGGTTTCTTCCACTCTACGAGGGGACTTCGCCAGGGAGATCCGTTATCGCCGTCTTTGTTCGTGCTTGCTGCAGATTATCTGTCGAGGAGCTTGGACAGGCTTGTGGCTACACATCCTGATATGGAGTATAGATGTGCTCGACGCGCGCCGGCCATATCCCATCTGTCTTATGCCGACGACATTGTCATTTTTGTCAGGGCGCACAGACAGTCCGTGGAGAGGCTGGTACATTGTCTTGACCACTATTCTGCCGTGTCGGGCCAGATGGTGAACAAGGGAAAGAGTCACTTCTATCTCTTTCAGAAGTTCGACTCTTGGGCGGCCGAGGTGGCAGAGGTGAGTGGATTCCAGCAGGGATTCCTCCCTTTCACTTACCTGGGAGTGCCTATCTATAAGGGGGGGCTGAAGGCCGACTACCTTTTAGATATCCGACAGAAGATGGTGGACCGGATTCACAGCTGGTCCCACAGACATCTCTCTCTTGGAGGTCGCCTTGCTCTGATCAAGAGCACCCTTGTCACTATCCCTCTTCACATCTTCCAGGTTCTGAAGCCGTTTGAGTACTGGATGAGGGACTTGGAGCAGATCTTGGCCAGGTTCTTTTGGGGCACGGTTGGGGAGCAGAGGAAGATTCACTGGGTTAGCTGGAAGAAGAAGATTTGCTTGCCGTTGGATGAGGGAGGCCTTGGCATCCGTCGTTTTCGTGAGCTCGTCAAAGCTTTCAGCATCAAGCTCTGGTGGAGATTTCTCGCGCAGGATTCACTATGGGCGCAGTTCACCATGCGCAAGTATTGTTTCCATGCTGGTCGTGCCTTCATTTCTCCTTACTCTGTGCATGATAGTCCTATATGGCATCGTCTCACGGACATTAGGGGTCAGGTTCATGGTCTCATTAGGTGGTCCCTCGGCGAAGGGCGGATTAGTTTCTGGGATGACGTGTGGGTCGGGGATCTCCCCCTTAGGACCTATTGTCTGCCTGGGACTGATCTTCCTGCCGCTGAGGTCTCTAGGTTTTGGCGTGATCATACTTGGCATGTTGATAAACTGCATGATTATTTGGCTTTGTATGGTGTGCCTTTGCATGTGTTGGATCTTATCAGGGCTGTTCCGATTGAGGTGGGCAGGCGGGATGTGATGCGATGGAGCCTCACTGGCGATGGCGAGTTCTCGACGGCCTCAGCTTGGGAGCTCATCCGGACACGGTCCCCTAGACATTTCGGACTTCGCATGGTTTGGAATGCTGGGCTGACCCCGACCATTTCTATCTTCATCTGGCGCCTCCTCCTCCAGAGGGTCCCTGTTGAGTGCTATGTTCAGACCCGCGGTATCTCTCTCGCATCCAAGTGTTTGTGTTGTGTCTCTTCTTTTTCAGTCGAGTCTTTTCAGCATTTGTTTGTGTCGAGTCCGTTGGCGAGATCTGTTTGGGACTACTTTGATGGCTGGTTCCCTTATATTAGCACACACATTCACACGTGCACTGATATTGCACTTAGAATAGGTTTTTGGTGGAGGTCCTCTCACAGGGCTCCCACCTTGCACATCAGTTTTATCATTCCTTGCTTGGTATATTGGTTCATTTGGACGGAGAGGAATAGCTGCAAGCACCGCGGCGTTTCTTTTCGTTCTTCCCATGTTATTTGGCAGGTGATTCGGCATTTGCGGATTCTTGTGGCGGCGGGTGTGCTAGTCCCCCTTCATTGGCGCGGTTGCACCCCGACTGTCGACTTCATGCCTTCAGTTCCTCCTCGCCGGCGAGTTCTGAGGTCCTTGAGTGTGCTTTGGCATCCACCCGACGATCCTTGGGTGAAGCTGAACACAGATGGGGCCTTCTCTACCTCGACGGGACAGGCTGGTGGTGGGGGAGTGGTTCGTGGCTCAGACGGTTCTCTTTTGAGGGCCTTTTGCACGCCCCTTGTAGCTGCGTCGGCCTTCGAGGCGGAGCTTCTAGCTCTTCTTCATGGGTTGACGATGGCTATGGAGTTCTCATCACAGGTTTGGGTCGAGATGGACGCAGCAGCAGTGGTCGCAGTGTTCACTTCGGGACGCATGGGAGCGGCGGACGTGAGACATCACATGGCTCGCATTCGCATTTTGCTCTCACAGATGCAGGTTCGGTTCTCTCACATCCACCGAGAGGGTAACCGGGCAGCAGATTTTCTTACAGGTAGGGGGGTCCAGACCCCTGCCATCACTTACTATGATTCAGATACAGCGCCTCGGTACTTGAAGTCGCTTGTGAGGATGGACCAGCTGGGCTATCCGAACTTCAGATTCAGATATCGAGATGGATGAGTTTTTATTTTTGTTATGGATTTTGATATGTATTTCTTGTATTTCCTTTGGGCTTGACCACTCCTTGGTCATCGCCCAAGTTATTATGTGCTTTATTAGTTCGTTTGCTAGATGGATAATACCCGGCTTGTGGGGATATCCTAGTAGCTTAGATAAGTTTTTTTGATATGTATCTCTTTTTGTGGACCAAGTCACTTTTGGGCTTGGTCAATGTACGACACTTTATTGTTTGATTTGATATGGACAGGTTGGGGGTCCGCCTAACCCCCCGCCGTAATGGTGTTTGAAAAAAAAAAAAAAAAAAAAAAAAAAAAAAAAAAAAACCCTAAACCCTAAACCCTGAACCCTCTGTTTCTATCTTCGCTTCTCCATCGCAACCATGTCGTGGCAATCATACATAGACGACCACTTGATGGCCGATGTTGACGGCTGCCACCTCACTTCCTCCGCCATCGTCGGTCACGACGGCAGCGTCTGGGCCCAGAGCTCCAACTTCCCACAGTTCAAGCCTGAGGAGGTAACAGCTATCATGAATGACTTTGATAATCCTGGTTCACTGGCCCCTACTGGATTGTACATTGGGGGAACTAAATACATGGTGATTCAAGGCGAGCCTAATGCGGTTATCCGAGGGAAGAAGGGATCTGGTGGTGCTACCATCAAAAAGACCAATTTGGCCTTGATCATTGGTATATATGACGAGCCGATGGCTCCGGGGCAGTGCAACATGGTTGTTGAGAAGATAGGTGACTATCTTATTGAACAGGGTCTCTAATTGTCACGCGCAGCGTTGTCGTCATCTTGTACACGGTATTCTGAAGTTGTGGGTGTTGTTGGGTGTGACAGAAATGATTTTGGTGTTTCAGAATTGGAGATGGCATCTCTGCCTAAATTTAAAAAGGGGTTTGTATTTCAATTTTCTGGTTATGAAAACTGCTATGTTTCCATGCTAGTAATTTATTTATTTTTGGTTGGTTAGTTCTTCCAAAAAAAAAAAAAAAAAAACCCTGAACCATCACACATCCAACCAAGCTGCTCTAGTGGCTTGGGAGTTGATATCAGGGAGCTTTCACTTCCTAGGAGGTCGCAGGTTCGAATCCTAGGAAGTGCAGATTTGGGGATTAATTTCTCCTTGGGCCTGTGGGCCCAGAATGACAACGAAGTGCACCTACGGGGTAAGACGCTTCACCTCCAACTGTTAGGTCGGGGGTCCGAGTCACATCGGAGGGTAGATGGGGAACCATCGTCGATCCTCCTAAAAATAAAAAAAAAAAAAAAAAAAAAAACCCTGAACCATCACACACACTAAAAACACACAATGCTCTCTAGCCCTTCGTTTTTTCGATTTCCGATTTCGCCGTTTTTTTGCATTTTTCGTTCTCGTTTTTTCGGTTAATCTTCTTCATTTCAGTCTTTGCTTTAGTTTTATCGTTTTTGTTTCTGTCGGAATCGAGTTTTGGCCGGAATCCGGCCACTTTTTGATTTCGGCCGTTTCTCTCTCTAGATTCCCGTCGTCTTCTTCCCTCTTTCCCGGCGGTTCTGGCCGCCGCTTCGTTGTGTCGTGTCTGGTCTAGGTGTTTTTTAGGTTCTAGGTTTCGTTTTGTTGCTTCAGTTTGTAGTTTGATCGTGGTCGGCAAAGCTTGAAATTTCGCCGTCAATGGCGGACCGTCCGCCGAGGCGTTTTCCAGCCTCTGTCCAACACCTGGTATCTGTCTTTGAACGTGAAACTGATGCAGAGCCTGTACAGGGTTCAGTGGAGGCACGAAATGTGGGTTTCATGCCTGAATCGGAGGTCGTCACGGAGACGGGTTCGCACATCTCCGACGCCTCTATGTCTGCGGAGGAGCTTGAAGAAGATGACCTGCTTGATGATGAAGAGGAGTATCTAAAGGAAATGGAGGATCAGCGAATCGTCGATGCAAAAAATGGCCACTTCGAAGATGATCAGCCGCCGGCCAGCATGTCAGTGACGGCAGAGGAGGCAGCCGAATACCTTGCTCTATCACTTGCTGCATTTCCACTGTGTAAAGATGTGGACATGATGAAGATTGAAAGGGAGAGTTCGTCATTGGAGAAAGGAGAGAATCGAGTGAATCATGGAATGGGTCATCGCCGGAATCCTGGTAGGGACGGTGGTTTCACGCAGGTTGCAGCCGTGAATGAGACGCCTCATTTGGAGATGAGTTCAGCCACTGTCAAAGTCTCACCTACCTCTATAGGGAATGATCATTTGATTAAGACAAAAGCTGCATCCCCTCCTTTGGGAAGTACCCACTTCAGTAACAACTCCCCCCATTTCATGGAAATGCAGGCGGCTACAGAAGGAAAGGGAGTGTCTTTGACTTGTGGAAGCTATCATTTCAATGTAGAGACCCATGCTTCATCGTTGGGAAGTGTTGAAAATCAAGGCTGCATGCCTTGTCTCATGGAGAACGTGCGATCACCACCGACTGCATGCATGGCTGGGGAAGAAAATGCTGAGCTTGACCTTGTTGAGGCTCGATCTCTGGTGGAGCAGCATCCTCCTTTGGGCCTGCAAAACGGGCCGCTGACTTCGGGCCAGGTAATGCCCTTAATGGACCTCTCATTTAATTTGTCTCCTACAATTAATCCCCAGCCCATTTCGACTGATCCCCAGCCCACCCCTCTCCCAAATAACCCCCAGCCCTCTACAATTAATCCTCTTCCTTCTACCCATCCTAAACCCCTTCAGCCCAATCCATCTAACTTTTCTACTTCTAATTCCCCACAACCCAATCTTAAACAAATTAAACCCTTTTCTACTTCTATTTCCCCACAGCCCAAACTTAAACAATTTAAACCCAAAAAATTGACCCAACTTAAAAAAAAAGACACCCCTCTGCCTCGCATTACTCGGTCAGCTTCTGCCGCTGGCAAACGTCTCGCCGTCGCCCTTTTCTCTGGCAAACACCATCCCAACAAACCACCAAACACCCCAGCCGCTCACCCACAATCCAGCCATGCTGTTTTGATCCCAAACATGGAGGATTTCCCTCCGATCAGAGGCTCCGAACTGCCCCCTGCCACCCAGAATTCTGCCGAGAGTAATCGCCCCCCCCTTCCAGCCGCTGTTGCTTCAGCTAAGGTTGGAAGTGAGCTCGCGGCTGCTCTGTTTGTCGGGAGTTCCGAGCCCCAAAATGTCCAGAAAACAGCCACCAAGCAGCCGGCAGTTTCTGCCCAGAAAAATCAGAGGCTTCGCCCATTTACGCCGGTCGTTGAGGATGAACAGATGCTGGACTTTCCTCCTCTTGAACGCACCGGGCTTGTTCACACGGGGGTCACCGGAGGTAGCTCTATGCAAGGCAGTTCAGCGGCTGCCACAATGCCTTCATCGCAGCTCGAAAACGGCAACAATCCTTGGAAAAAACAAAAGGATAATGGACCGAAAGTGGCCGCCGCTAACTCGCCCCAAAATGCTCAGCCCGAGAAATCAAATTCCGGGCAGCCTAACGTCCATTTTGCCCGCTCCATGGCGGATGTTCTTCGGTCGGGGCAGCCGGCGGAGGGTCCCATCCTTTTGGATCGTGAAAAGGCGGATAAAAGAGGCGAAGTCCGCATTGTCGAAGGTAAACCTTGTTTATTTTTTTCGGCTAATGAGACTTCTCTTCTTGCAGGCCGTTTAGGTCCCGCCATCGTCGGCAAATTTTCACACTCCATCCCCCCTGCCCACCAAATCCAAAAGGCACTTGGTAATATGAAATTTGTTGGTGCGATGTCTTGGAATTTCTTGAATGCGAAGCACATTTTTATTCAATTATCTGATATGAGTGACTATGTTAAATTATTGAATGGGCCTAACAACTCTCCTGTTTGGTATGTTGACCATCACCCTATGCGTGTCTTTAAGTGGACCCCCGATTTTGATCCCTTTTTTGAAATCCCTATTGTGGCTATTTGGTGCAATATTCTTGCTTTGCCTGTTCATTTATTTGAAGAGTCGTCCTTAATTGCTATTGGCGAAATGCTCGGTAAGCCCGTGCAAGTTGATAGGGCTACTATTACTAGATCTCGCGTCTCCTTTGCTCGGATTTGTGTTGAGGTTGATTTGTCGCGCCCTATTCCGGAGGAGATAGATATTGATATTGCAGGTAAACATGTGACACTTAAGGTGAAATGGGACAAGATCCCGTTGTATTGTAACGAGTGCAAGCATGTGGGGCACACGGCGATGTCATGCTACGCTTCGGGGAGGCGGCCTATGCCTCCCAAGAGGGACTACTCCCAAAGGCCGAACCCTCAGAACCGGCCCCCTCCCAACAGAGAGGGAGAGTCGCATCAGGCAGGCCCTAGTAGACAGTCTCAGGGCCCGAGGTACCAGCCTTTTACTAGGCAGGCTTCAGAGAGGCCTCCCCCCGAGGTTGGACAGCCACGGCGTCAGGAGAGGCGCAACCAGGGCGTGGTGATCAGAGAGCCGGCACCTGGCCCCGTCTTACACCCCGAGCCTTCTTCAGCAGCCGCAGAGGGTTCACAGGCTGCAGGGAACGATGGCTTCTTCGTGCCTAAGAAGAAGAATAAGGGCAAGAAGAAGTCTAAGGGCAAGATGATGCAGGACAAAGCCACCTCGGCGCGGCCATTGTCGGACGGAGAGGGATATCAGGGTATGGAGGGGGATGATTCCTCGTCAGGGAGAGAGCGGGCCTCTAGGTCCAGATCGCCTCCTATTACACGCGGTTTCGGATACGGACCTCTGGCTATGGTTTTGCACGCCGATAACATGTTCGGGGCTTTGGAGGATTTTCCCTCGGATGAGGCCGAGGTTGAGGTAGACAGTGACGACCCCCGGGATCATATGATTTGTGTGGTTCCGAACACGAGGCTTGAATCCTCCGATCCGGTGCAGCAGTACATTGGACCCACTTCCCCTCCCGCAGAGGGTTCATCGAAGAAGGCGAGGCTTTCGGCCTCGGGAGCCTACTGAGTTTCCCATGTCTTCTCACTTCATGATCTGGAATGCCCAGGGGATCGCGAACACTACTACCCAGGGCACTTTCAAAAATATGATAGATATGTACAGTGTTTTGTTTGCCGCGGTGCTTGAGCCCCAGACGGATCCTCAGCCTTCTTTCTTTAGTAGGCGATTTGGGTTGCAGTTTAGGTGTTCGAACACAAGTGGCAAGATTTGGATATTCTCTCACAGGGACTGGCAGGTCGAGGTCATTGACGACTCTGAGTAGGTCCTTCACGTCCGAGTTACTGCTGCGATATTCCCTTTTCCAATCTATCTCTCCGTAGTGTACGCTAAGTGCTCGAGGGAGGGGAGATACGATCGGTGGAATAAGCTCAGGGACATCTCTCTAGCCACTGACGGAGCCCCCTGGCTTGTTGGTGGCGACTTCAACATCTTCATGTTGGAGGAAGAGAGACAGGGCAGCACGACAGACAGGCACGGAGAGATGATGGACTTCGCCGACGCCGTAGCAGACTGCCAGCTCCTGGACCCAGGCTTTGATGGCCCACCGTTCACCTGGACGAGGAGTGGGCTCTGGGAGAGGTTGGACAGAGTTCTTCTTGGGGAGCACTGGACGACCGCCTTTGCGGCTACTAGGGTGACTCATTTGCCTAGGATCTCTTCAGATCATGCCCCGCTGCTGGTGCGGTGCCAGCTCACGACTCAGATTCTGAGGCCTTCGTTTAGGTTTCAGAACATGTGGGTGCGGCATCACACTTTCAGGGATGAGATTGCCAGAGTGTGGACGGCGGAGACGGGCTTCTTCGGCATGCTTAATCTTCAGTTCAAACTCAGCAGAGTTAAGGGTTTTCTCAAGGGATGGAACAGGGAGGTCTTTGGGAACATCTTTGAAAAGCTGAGGGAGGCAGAGGAGGCGGTTGCCGCTGCGCAGGCGGCTTACGACGGGGAACCCTCGGGTGCCCACAGGAGTGAGCTTAGCCGTTGCACCGCTCTCTACGTACTCCGCACTAGGATGGAGGAGGATTTCTGGAAGCAGAAGGCTGCCATTCGGTGGGCGGCAGAAGGCGAAAGGAACTCCAAATTCTTCCACGGGTGGGTGCGACAGAAGCGGGTGAAGTCCCGGATTCACGCCATTCAGGCAGGAGGACAGACTCTCACGTCGGAGGAGGACATCAGACAGTCGGCGGTTGACTACTTCCAGCGGCTTCTCACGTCAGACGTTGAGCACTTGGAGCAGCCGGACCTTGATCTCTTGCGCGGTCTCCCAGAGTCCGTGGACCGCGAGGGCCTCTGTGCAGTCCCCGACTATGATGAGCTGAGGGGGGCGGTCTTTGGCATCAGTGGGGACAGCGCCTCGGGACCGGATGGCTTCTCGTCTCTTTTCTTCCAGCACTGTTGGGACATCGTTGGAGCAGAGGTGGTGGCAGCAGTGGCGGACTTCTTCTTAGGTGCTCCCATGCCCCGCAGCTTCACATCTACGACCATCATTCTCTTGCCGAAGAAGGCAAGCCCGGCGACCTGGGCAGAGTACAGGCCGATTAGCCTTTGCAACGTGACCAACAAGATCATCTCCAAGATCTTGACATCGCGTTTGGCGCCGCTGCTTCCTCAGGTTGTGGCGCCGAACCAGAGCGGTTTTGTAAAGGGTCGCTTGCTTAGTGATAATGTGCTCTTGGCTCAGGAACTGATTCACGATATCGGCAGGTCGCTCATTCGGAAGGCAAAATCGCCGAATCTGGCCCTCAAGCTAGATATGGCTAAGGCCTATGATCGAGTGCAGTGGCCTTTCCTCCTCCTGGTGCTTGAGAGGATGGGATTCCCGCCGGGGTGGGTGAGTATGGTCGAGCGATGCATCTCCTCATGCTGGTTCTCAGTGCTTGTGAACGGGGCTCAGGCAGGTTTCTTCCAGTCTACGAGGGGACTTCGCCAGGGAGATCCGTTATCGCCGTCGCTGTTCGTGCTTGCTGCAGATTATCTTTCGAGGAGCTTGAATAGGCTCGTGGACACACATCCTGATATGGAGTATAGATGTGCTAGGCGCGCGCCGGTCATATCCCATCTGTCTTATGCCGATGACGTTGTCATTTTTGTCAGGGCGCACAGACAGTCCGTGGAGAGGCTGGTTCATTGTCTCGAGCACTATTCTGCCGTGTCGGGCCAGATGGTGAACAGGGGAAAGAGTCATTTCTACCTCTTTGAGAAGTTCGACGCTTGGGCGGCTGAGGTGGCAGAGGCGAGTGGATTCCAGCAGGGATTCCTCCCTTTCACTTACCTTGGTGTCCCTATCTATAAGGGGGGGCTGAAAGCCGAGTACCTTTTAGATATCCGACAGAAGATGGTGGACCGGATTCACAGCTGGTCTCACAGACATCTTTCTCTTGGAGGGCGCCTCGCTCTGATCAAGAGCACCCTTGTCACCATCCCTCTTCACATCTTCCAGGTCCTGAAGCCGTATGTGTATTGGATGAGGGAGTTGGAGCAGATCTTGGCCCGGTTCTTTTGGGGCACGGTTGGGGAGCAGAGGAAGATTCACTGGGTTAGCTGGAAGAAGAAGATTTGCCTGACGTTGGATGAGGGGGGCCTCGGCATCCGTCGTTTCCGGGAGGTCGTCAAAGCTTTCAGCGTCAAGCTCTGGTGGAGATTTCTCGCGCAGGATTCACTTTGGGCGCAGTTCACGATGCGCAAGTATTGTTACCATGCGGGTCGTGCTTTCATTGCTCCTTACTCTGTGCATGATAGTCCTATTTGGCATCGTCTCACGGACATTAGGGGTCAGGTTCATGGTCTCATTAGGTGGTCCCTTGGTGAAGGGCGGATTAGTTTCTGGGATGACGTGTGGGTCGGGGATCACCCCCTTAGGACCTATTGTCCGCCCGGGACTGATCTTCCTGCCGCTGAGGTTACTAGGTTCTGGCATGATCATACTTGGCATGTTGATAAACTGCATGATTACTTGGCTTTGTATGGTGTGCCTTTGTATGTGTTGGATCTTATCAGGGCTGTACCGATTGAGGTGGGCAGGCGGGATGTGATGCGATGGAGCCTCACTGGCGATGGCGAGTTCTCGACGGCCTCAGCTTGGGAGCTCATCCGGACACGGTCCCCTAGACATTTCGGACTTCGCATGGTTTGGAATGCTGGGCTGACCCCTACCATCTCTGTCTTCATCTGGCGCCTCCTCCTCCAGAGGCTCCCTGTTGAGTGTTACGTTCAGACCCGTGGTATCTCTCTCGCATCCAAGTGTCTCTGTTGTGTCTCTTCTTTTTCAGTCGAGTCGTTTCAGCATTTGTTTGTGTCGAGTCCTCTGGCGAGATCGGTTTGGGATTACTTCGATGGCTGGTTCCCTTACCTCAGCACACACATTCACACGTGCACTGATATTGCACTTAGACTAGGATTCTGGTGGAGGTCCTCTCACAGGGCCACCGCCTTGCACATTAGTTTCATTATTCCCTGTTTGGTGTACTGGTTTATCTGGACGGAGAGGAATAGCTGCAAGCATCGCGGCATTTCTTTTCGTTCTTCACATGTTATTTGGCAGGTTGTTCGGCACCTGCGGATCTTGGTGGCGGCGGGTGTGCTAGTCCCCCTACATTGGCGCGGTTGCACCCCGGCCGTTGACTTCATGCCTTTGGCTCCTCCTCGCCGGCGAGTTCTACGGTCCCTGCAAGTGCTTTGGCATCCACCCGACGATCCTTGGGTGAAGCTCAACACCGACGGGGCCTTTATCACCTCGACGGGACAGGCAGGCGGTGGGGGAGTGGTTCGGGGCTCAGACGGCTCTCTCTTGGGGGCCTTTTGTACGCCTCTCGTAGCTGGGTCGGCCTTCGAGGCGGAGCTTTTAGCTCTTCTTCATGGGTTGACACTGGCTATGCAGTTCTCCTCGCAGGTTTGGGTCGAGATGGATGCGGCAGCAGTGGTTGCGGTGTTCACTTCAGGACGCGGAGGAGCGGCGGATGTGAGACACCACATGGCTCGCATTCGCACTTTGATCTCACAGCTGCAGGTCATGTTCTCTCACATCTATCGAGAGGGCAACCGAGCAGCCGATTTTTTGGCAGGTAGGGGGGTCCAGACCCCTGCCATCACCTTCTTTGATGCAGATTCAGCGCCTCGGTATTTGAAGTCGCTCGTGAGGATGGACCAGTTGGGCTATCCGAACTTCAGATTCAGATATCGAGATGGATGACTACTTCACATGGTTCGTGGTTTTGATTTATGGTTTTTTGTTTTCCTTGGGATTTTGCCAACTTTTGGCCATCATCCTTGTTTTTATTTTGATGTATTGCTTTGTTATGTTTGTTTTCTCGTTAGTTAGATGGTTAGTACCCGGTCTGTGGGGATACCATAATAGCTTTGTTAGCTCTTGTGATTTGTATCTCTCGTGCGGACCGAGTCACTTTTGGGCTTGGTTGATGTATGTTCTTTTGGTGTTTTTGATATAGACAGGTTGGGGGTCCGCCTTAACCCCTCGCCGTGATGGTGTTTGAGAAAAAAAAAAAAAAAAAAAAAAAAAAAAAAACCCTGAACCCTGAACCCTGAACCCTGTGGCTTGGGAGTTGATATCAGGGAGCTTTCACTTCCTAGGAGGTCGCAGGTTCGAATCCTAGGAAGTGCAGATTTGGGGATTAATTTCTCCTTGGGCCCACAGGCCCAGAATGACAACGAAGCGCACCTACGGGGTAAGACGCTTCACCTCCAACTGTTAGGTCGGGGGTCCGAGTCACATCGGAGGGTAGATGGGGAACCATCGTCGATCCTTCTAAAAAAAAAAAAAAAAAAAAAAAAAAAAAAACCCTGAACCATCCAACCAAGCTGCTCTAGTGGCTTGGGAGTTGATATCAGGGAGCTTTCACTTCCTAGGAGGTCGCAGGTCCGAATCCTAGGAAGTGCAGATTTGGGGATTAATTTCTCCTTGGGCCTGTGGGCCAAGAATGACAACGAAGCGCACCTACGGGGTAAGACGCTTCACCTCCAACTGTTAGGTCGGGGGTCCGAGTCACATCGGAGGGTAGATGGGGAACCATCGTCGATCCTCCTTTAAAAAAAAAAAAAAAAAAAAAAAAAAAAAAAAAAACCCTGAACCCTGAACCCTAAACCCTAAACCCTCTTGCCGAAGAAGGCAAGCCCGGCGACCTGGGCAGAGTACAGGCCGATCAGCCTTTGCAACGTGACCAACAAGATCATCTCCAAGATCTTGACATCGCGTTTGGCGCCGCTGCTTCCTCAGGTTGTGGCGCCGAACCAGAGCGGTTTTGTAAAGGGTCGCTTGCTTAGTGATAATGTGCTCTTGGCTCAGGAATTGATTCACGATATCGGCAGGTCGCTCATTCAGAAGGCAAAGTCGCCTAATCTGGCCCTCAAGCTAGATATGGCTAAGGCCTATGATCGAGTGCAGTGGCCTTTCCTCCTCCTGGTGCTTGAGATGATGGGATTCCCGCCGGGGTGGGTGAGTATGGTGGATCGATGCATCTCTTCTTGCTGGTTCTCAGTGCTCGTGAACGGGGCTCCGGCAGGTTTCTTTCAGTCTACGAGGGGACTTCGCCAGGGAGATCCGTTATCGCCGTCGCTGTTCGTGCTTGCTGCAGATTATCTTTCGAGGAGCTTGAACAGGCTTGTGGACACACATCCCGATATGGAGTATAGATGTGCTAGGCGCGCGCCGGCCATATCCCATTTGTCTTATGCCGATGACGTTATCATCTTTGTCAGGGCGCACAGACAGTCCGTGGAGAGGCTGGTTCATTGTCTCGAGCACTATTCTGCCGTGTCGGGTCAGATGGTGAACAGGGGAAAGAGTCATTTCTACCTCTTTGAGAAGTTCGACGCTTGGGCGGCTGAGGTGGCAGAGGCGAGTGGATACCAGCAGGGATTTCTCCCTTTCACCTACCTCGGTGTCCCTATCTATAAGGGGGGGCTGAAGGCCGGCTACCTTTTAGATATCCGACAGAAGATGGTGGACCGGATTCACAGCTGGTCTCACAGACATCTTTCTCTTGGAGGGCGCCTCGCTCTGATCAAGAGCACCCTTGTAACCATCCCTCTTCACATCTTCCAGGTCCTGAAGCCGTATCAATATTGGATGAGGGAGTTGGAGCAGATCTTGGCCCGGTTCTTTTGGGGCACGGTTGGGGAGCAGAGGAAGATTCACTGGGTTAGCTGGAAGAAGAAGATTTGTCTGCCGTTGGATGAGGGAGGCCTCGGCATCCGTCGTTTCCGCGAGGTCTTCAAAGCTTTCAGCATCAAGCTCTGGTGGAGATTTCTCGCGCAGGATTCACTTTGGGCGCAGTTCACCATGCGCAAGTATTGTTTCCATGCTGGTCGTGCTTTCATTTCTCCTTACTCTGTGCATGATAGTCCTATTTGGCATCGTCTCACGGACATTAGAGGTCAGGTTCATGGTCTCATTAGGTGGTCCCTAGGCGAAGGGCGGATTAGTTTCTGGGACGACGTGTGGGTCGGGGATCTCCCCCTTAGGACCTATTGTCCGCCCGGGACTGATCTTCCTGCCGCTGAGGTCTCTAGATTTTGGCATGATCATACTTGGCATGTTGAAAAACTGCATGATTATCTGGCTTTGTATAGTGTGCCTTTGCATGTGTTGGATCTTATCAGGGCTGTTCCGATTGAGGTGGGCAGGCGGGATGTGATGCGATGGAGCCTCACTGGCGATGGCGAGTTCTCGACGGCCTCAGCTTGGGAGCTCATCCGGACACGGTCCCCTAGACATTTCGGACTTCGCATGGTTTGGAATGCTGGGCTGACCCCTACCATCTCTGTCTTCATCTGGCGCCTCCTCCTCCAGAGGCTCCCTGTTGAGTGTTATGTTCAGGCCCGTGGTATCTCTCTTGCATCCAAGTGTCTCTGTTGTGTCTCTTCTATTTCAGTCGAGTCGTTTCAGCATTTGTTTGTGTCGAGTCCTCTGGCGAGATCGGTTTGGGATTACTTTGATGGCTGGTTCCCTTACATCAGCACACACATTCACACGTGCACTGACATTGCACTTAGATTAGGTTTTTGGTGGAGGTCCTCTCACAGGGCCACCGCCTTGCACATTAGTTTCATCATTCCCTGTTTGGTATACTGGTTTATCTGGACGGAGAGGAATAGCTGCAAGCATCGCGGCATTTCTTTTCGTTCTTCTCATGTTATTTGGCAGGTTGTTCGGCACCTGCGGATCTTGGTGGCGGCGGGTGTGCTAGTCCCCCTTCATTGGCGCGGTTGCACCCCGGCCGTTGACTTCATGCCTTTGGCTCCTCCTCGCCGGCGAGTTCTGAGGTCTCTGCAAGTGCTTTGGCATCCACCCGACGATCCTTGGGTGAAGCTGAACACCGACGGGGCCTTTACTAGCTCGACGGGACAGGCAGGCGGTGGGGGAGTGGTTCGGGGCTCAGACGGTTCTCTCCTGGGGGCCTTTTGTACGCCTCTCGCAGCTGGGTCGGCCTTCGAGGCGGAGCTATTAGCTCTTCTTCACGGGCTGACACTGGCTATGCAGTTCTCCTCGCATGTCTGGGTCGAGATGGATGCGGCAGCAGTGGTCGCGGTGTTCACTTCAGGACGCGGAGGAGCAGCGGATGTGAGACATCACATGGCTCGCATTCGTACTTTGCTCGCACAGATACAGTTCATGTTTTCTCACATCTTTCGAGAGGGCAATCGACCAGCAGACTTTTTGGCAGGTAGGGGGGTCCAGACCCCTGCCATCACCTTCTTTGATGCGGATTCAGCGCCTCGATATTTGAAGTCGCTCGTCAGGATGGACCAGTTGGGCTATCCGAACTTCAGATTCAGATATCGAGATGGATGACTTCTTCACTTGGTCCGTGGTTTTGATTTATGGTTTTTTTATTGCCTTTGGATTTGGCATGCATTTGGCCATCATCCTTGTTCTTTTTAGGATGTATAGCTTTGTTATGTTTATTTTCTCTTTA
Source organism: Salvia splendens (assembly GCF_004379255.2). NCBI lineage: Eukaryota > Viridiplantae > Streptophyta > Magnoliopsida > Lamiales > Lamiaceae > Salvia > Salvia splendens. The sequence goes on from NC_056040.1 coordinate 57,370, forward strand.
GTTAGATGGTTAGTACCCGGTCTGTGGGGATACCATAGTAGCTTTGTTAGCTCTTGTGTTTTGTATCTCTTGTGCGGACCGAGTCACTTTTGGGCTCGTCTGATGTATGTTCTTTTGGTGATTTTTGATATATACAGGTTGGGGGTCCGCCTTAACCCCTCGCCGTGATGGTGTTTGAGGAAAAAAAAAAAAAAAACCCTAAACCCTGAACCCTAAACCCTGAAACCTGAACCATCCAAGCCAAGTTATCCAACCAAGCTGCTCTAGTGGCTTGGGAGTTGATATCAGGGAGCTTTCACTTCCTAGGAGGTCGCAGGTTCGAATCCTAGGAAGTGCAGATTTGGGGATTAATTTCTCCTTGGGCCCACAGGCCCAGAATGACAACGAAGCGCACCTACGGGGTAAGACGCTTCACCTCCAACTGTTAGGTCGGGGGTCCGAGTCACATCGGAGGGTAGATGGGGAACCATCGTCGATCCTCCTAAATTTAAAAAAAAAAAAAAAAACCATCCAAGCCAAGTTGCTCTAGTGGCAACCAGCGCTGGATATCCGTGTCCCTTTCCCAGGTGGTCGCGTGTTCGACCCCTGGTAGACGCAAACAATTTCACCCTTCCTCCTTATATAGGAGTTAATTTTAAAATAAAAAAAAAAAAAAACCCTGAAACCTGAACCCTGAACCCTGAACCCTGAACCCTAAACCATCCAACCAAGCTGTTCTAGTGGCTTGGGAGTTGATATCAGGGAGCTTTCACTTCCTAGGAGGTCGCAGGTTCGAATCCTAGGAAGTGCAGATTTGGGGATTAATTTCTCCTTGGGCCTGTGGGCCCAGAATGACAACGAAGCGCACCTACGGGGTAAGACGCTTCACCTCCAACTGTTAGGTCGGGGGTCCGAGTCACATCGGAGGGTAGATGGGGAACCATCGTCGATCCTCCTTTAAAAAAAAAAAAAAAAAAAAAAAAAAAAAACCCATTCATGCCCTTGCATGCAAATCACACACACTAAAAACACACAATGCTCTCTAACCCCTTGAAATTTCCAAATCCGATTTCGTCTTTTTTTCACGTTTTTTGTTCTTGTTTTTTCCGTTCATCTTCTTCGTTTAAGTCTTAGAAGTTGTTCTACCGTTTTTGTTTTTGTCGTCGTCGTGTTTTTGGCCATTTCCGGCCACTTTGATTTTCGTCACTTTCTCTCTCTATAATTCCGTCACCTTCTTCCATCTTTTCCGGCGGGTCTGGCCGCCTCCTTGTCGTGTCGTGTCTGGTCTAGGGGTCTGCAAGGCGTAAGGAATCGTTTGGTGTATTCTGATTGAAGTTTGGCCGTGATCGGAAAAACTCGAGCTCGGCCGTCAATGGCGGATTCACCGGAGCGTCGAGTCCGGGCCTCTCGGCAGCGGCAAGCCTCTGATTCAGTACGTGGGAGGGATGCTGATAACATTCCAAGAAGAAATCATGAGCGTTTTTTAGAGTGCCCGCTGAATTCGGATGCCGCCGACGAATTCTTTTCAGAGGCCTCCGTCCACTCCATGACTGAGGAAGAGCTTGAAGAGGACGATTTGCTCGATGATGAAGAGGAATATCGGAGGGAAATGGAAGATCAACGCCTGTCCGACGTAAAAAATGGACATTATGAAGATGAAAGACACCCGCCGATTTTGACGACGGCGTCGGTAAAGCAGGCGGTTGACTTCTCCTCTAGCTCGTCTGCTGGAGCCCTTCTGTAGCAGGATCACCTTTTGGCTGAAAATCCATGTCTGGAGCAGGTGCTTGATCGCGAAAATCTTGGCTTGGGCGGCGACGCATCATCGATCAAGGTAGGAAACGGTTCTGTTTCGGTGATGGTGAAGCAGCCTTTTTCTGAAAATAGCATGGCTGATGAGACTAGCATGCAAGCTTGCATGGGGAGTGGACATACATTAAATGCAAAGGTTGATTATTCAGCTTTTGGAAGTACCAAGAATCAAGGTAATATTCCCTCTTTTATGGAAAAGAAACAGCTTTTGGCAGCTGGGTATGGGCGTCTGATTGGAGAAGATTCGGCACTCCTCGATCCCGCTGAGATTCGATCCATGGATCTCCTACCAGCTACCCTCTCGGAAGAAACCTTTCATCTCGATCTCTCGGAGACTCGAACTCTCGTCGACCAACCTGTGAATTTGGGCTCCGCCTCGGCCCAGGTAACCTCCTTGCTGGATCATTCCCTCTTTAATACACCCTCTCCTTTTAATTCCCAGCCCTTTAACCAAAATATTATCCCTCAGCCCAATTGCAATTCAAATATCCCCCAGGCCCAGGCCTTTACCTATCCTGTTAACCCTCAGCCCAATTACAATTCAATTTCCCCCCAGCCCAAAAAAACTCCTCACGTCAATTCCCCACAACCCAAACATTTGCAAATTAAACCCAAACATGCAGCCCTTTTGAAAATCCAAAAAAACACCCCCCCTCTGCTTCGTCAATCTCAGGCAGTTTCTGCCGCCGGAAGAGACCTCGCCGTTGCTCTTTTTTCCGGCCAAAAACACAGCAACCACCCAGATATCTCTCCCCTCCCACAACCTCTTCCCATCAATGCTGTTCCCAGCCTGAACATGGAAGCTTTTCCGCCGATAATCCCCCCGAAAATCCCTCCAGTAGCTTCGACTTTTGTTGCTCCCCATGTCTCCAAACATGCTGCTCCCTCTTCGGTTGTTCAACAGCCTCAAACACCGAGCCTCACTGCCAATTATGCCTCTTCTTCACCTCTGTCTTGGGCTGATCGGCTGGAGGCAGAAGCTCACATGGAAAAACAATTACATGGTGAAACATCAATGGGACAATCATCTCATTCGGCTGAAAATCATGGAGACCGATCAAACGTTGTTTTTGGGAGGTCTATGGCTGATGTTTTAAAAAAGGGGCAGCCGGCTGAAGGTCCGATTCTTTTGGATCGAGAAAAGGCGGATAAACGAGGCGAAGTCCGCATTGTCGAAGGTAAACCTTGTTTATTTTTTTCGGCTAATGAGACTTCTTATCTTGCAGGCCGTATAGGACCTGCCATCGTCGGAAAATTCTCTCACTCCATCCCTCCTGCCCACCAAATTCAAAAGGCCCTAGGTAACCTCAAACTTGTGGGATCTTTGTCTTGGAATTTCTTAAATGCTAAGCATATATTTATTCAACTTTCCGACATGCGTGACTATGTGAAAATTTTGAATGGTCCTAATAACTCGCCTGTTTGGTATGTTGAGCATCACCCTATGCGTGTCTTTAAGTGGACCCCCGATTTTGACCCCTTTTTCGAAATCCCTATTGTGGCTATTTGGTGTAATATTCTTGCCTTACCTGTGCATTTATTTGAGGAGTCCTCGTTGATTGCTATTGGTGAAATGCTCGGTAAACCCGTGCAAGTTGATAGGGCCACTATTACTAGATCTCGCGTCTCCTTTGCTCGGATTTGTGTCGAGGTTGATTTGTCGCGCCCTATTCTGGAGGAGATAGATATTGATATTGCAGGTAAACATGTGACACTTAAGGTGAAATGGGACAAGATCCCGTTGTATTGTAACGAGTGCAAGCACGTGGGGCACACGGCGATGTCATGCTACGCTTCGGGGAGGCGTCCTATGCCTCCCAAGAGGGACTACTCCCAAAGGCCGACCACGCAGAACCGGCCTCCTCCCAATAGAGAGGGAGAATCGCATCCGGCAGGCCCGAGTAGACAGCCTCAGGGCTCGAGGTTCCACCCTTTTGCTAGCCACCCTACAAAGAGGCCTCCCCCTGAGGTTGGACAGCCTTTGCGTCAGGAAAGGCGCAAACACGGCTTCGTGATCAGAGAGCCGGCCCCTGGCCCCGTCTTACACCCCGGACCTTATTCAGCAGCCGCAGAGGGTTTACAGGCTGCTTTTGATGATGCCTTTGTCGTGCCTAAAGAGAAAAAGATGACTAAATCTCAACGCAAGAGGGAACGAGAGAGGCGCCGAAAGAAGAAGCAGGCGGAAGCCACCTCGGCGAGGACAGTGTCAGAGGGAGAGGGACATCAGGGAGTGGAAGTAGATGAGTCCTCGTCAGGGAGTGAGCGGGGCTCTAGATCCCGATCGCCCTCTATTACACGCGGCTTCGGGTACGGCCCCCTAGCGATGGTTGTGCACGGAGACAACATGTTCGGGGCCTTGGATGATTTTCCCTCGGATGATGCTGAGGTTGAGGCTGATAGCGATGACCACCAGGATCATATGATTTGTGAGGTTCCGAAGACGAGGCTTGAACCCTCGGATCCGGTGCTGCAGTACGTTGGTTATACTTCCCCTACCGCAGAGGGTTCATCGAAGAAGGCGAGGCTTTCGGCCTCGGGAGCCTACTGAGTTTCCCATGTCTTCTCACTTCATGATTTGGAATGCCCAGGGGATAGCGAACGCTACTACCCAGGGCACTTTCAAGAATATGATCGATATGTACAGTATTTTGTTTGCCGCGGTCCTTGAGCCCCAGACGGATCCCCAGCCTTCTTTCTTTAGTAGGCGTTTTGGGTTGCAGTTTAGGTGTTCGAACACGACCGGCAAGATTTGGATCTTTTCCCACAGGGACTGGCAGGTCGAGGTCATTGATGACTCTGAGCAGGTCCTTCACGTCCGAGTTTCTGCTGCGATATTCCCTTTCTCAATCTATCTCTCCGTAGTGTACGCTAAGTGCTCGAGAGAGGGGAGATATGATCTGTGGAATAAGCTCAGGGACATCTCTCTAGCTACTGACGGGGCCCCATGGCTCGTTGGTGGTGACTTCAACATCTTCTTGTTGGAGGAAGAGAGACAGGGCAGCACGACAGACAGGCACGGAGAGATGATGGACTTTGCTGACGCGGTTGCAGACTGCCAGCTACTGGACCCAGGTTTCGATGGCCCGCCGTTCACTTGGACGAGGAGTGGGCTCTGGGAGAGATTGGACAGAGTCCTTCTTGGGGAGCACTGGACGACCGCCTTTGCGGCTACTAGGGTGACTCACTTGCCCAGGATCTCCTCAGATCATGCACCTTTGCTCGTGCGGTGCCAGCTCACGACTCAGATTCCGAGGCCTTCGTTTAGGTTTCAGAACATGTGGGTTCGGCATCACACTTTCAGGGATGAGATTGCCAGAGTGTGGACGGCGGAGACGGGCTTCTTCGGTATGCTTAATCTTCAGTTCAAACTCAGCAGAGTTAAGGGTTTTCTCAAGGGATGGAACAGGGAGGTCTTTGGGAACATCTTTGACAAGCTGAGGGAGGCGGAGGAGGCAGTTGCCGCTGCGCAGGCGGCTTACGACGGGGACCCGACAGGAGCCCACAGGAGTGAGCTTAGCCGATGCACCGCTCTCTACGTACTCTGCACTAGGATGGAGGAGGATTTCTGGAAGCAGAAGGCTGCCATTCGGTGGGCGGCAGAAGGCGAAAGGAATTCCAAATTCTTCCACGGTTGGGTGCGACAGAAGCGGGTGAAGTCCCGGATTCACGCCATTCAGGCAGGAGGACAGACTCTCACGTCGGAGGAGGATATCAGACAGTCGGCGGTTGACTACTTCCAGCGACTGCTCACGTCAGACGTTGCGCACTTGGAGCAGCCGGACCTAGATCTACTGCGCGGTCTCCCAGAGGATGTAGACAGCGAGGGCCTCTGTGCAGTCCCCGGCTACGATGAGGTGAGGGCGGCGGTCTTTGCCATCAGTGGGGACAGCGCCTCGGGACCGGATGGCTTCTCGTCTCTTTTCTTCCAGCACTGTTGGGACATCGTTGGAGCAGAGGTGGTGGCAGCTGTGGCGGACTTCTTCTTAGGAGCGCCCATGCCCCGTAGCTTCACGGCGACGACCATCATACTCTTGCCGAAGAAGGCAAGCCCGGCGACCTGGGCAGAGTACAGGCCGATTAGCCTTTGCAACGTGACCAACAAGATCATCACCAAGATCTTGACATCGCGTTTGGCGCCGCTGCTTCCTCAGGTTGTGGCGCCGAACCAGAGCGGTTTTGTAAAGGGTCGCTTGCTTAGTGATAACGTGCTCTTGGCTCAGGAACTGATTCACGACATCGGCAGGTCGCTCATTCAGAAGGCAAACTCGCCTAATCTGGCCCTCAAGCTAGATATGGCTAAGGCCTATGATCGAGTGCAGTGGCCTTTCCTCCTCCTGGTACTTGAGAGGATGGGATTCCCGCCGGGCTGGGTGAGTATGGTCGATCGATGCATCTCTTCATGCTGGTTTTCAGTGCTCGTGAACGGGGCTCCGGCAGGTTTCTTCCAGTCTACGAGGGGACTTCGCCAGGGAGACCCGCTTTCGCCGTCGCTGTTCGTGCTTGCTGCAGATTATCTGTCGAGGAGCTTGAACAGGCTTGTGGACACTCATCCAGATATGGAGTATAGATGTGCTAGGCGCGCGCCGGCCATATCCCATTTGTCTTATGCCGATGACGTTGTCATTTTTGTCAGGGCGCACAGACAGTCCGTGGAGAGACTGGTTCATTGTCTCGAGCACTATTCTGCCGTGTCGGGTCAGATGGTGAACAGGGGAAAGAGTCACTTTTACCTCTTTGAGAAGTTCGACGCTTGGGCGGCTGAGGTGGCAGAGGCGAGTGGATTCCAACAGGGATCCCTCCCCTTCACTTACCTTGGTGTCCCTATCTATAAGGGGGGGCTGAAGGCCGCCTACCTATTAGATATCCGACAGAAGATGGTAGACCGGATTCACAGTTGGTCTCACAGACATCTTTCTCTCGGAGGGCGCCTCGCTCTGATCAAGAGCACCCTTGTCACCATCCCTCTTCACATCTTCCAGGTCCTGAAGCCGTTTGAGTATTGGATGAGGGAGTTGGAGCAGATCTTAGCCCGGTTTTTTTGGGGCACGGTCGGGGAGCAGAGGAAGATTCACTGGGTTAGCTGGAAGAAGAAGATTTGCCTGCCGCTGGATGAGGGGGGCCTCGGTGTCCGTCGTTTCCGCGAGGTCGTCAAATCTTTCAGCATCAAGCTCTGGTGGAGATTTCTCGCGCAGGGATTCTCTTTGGGCGCAGTTCACCATGCGCAAGTATTGTTTCCATGCTGGTCGTGCTTTCATTTCTCCTTACTCTGTGCATGATAGTCCTATCTGGCATCGTCTCACGGACATTAGGGGTCAGGTTCATGGTCTCATTAGGTGGTCCCTAGGCGAAGGGGGGGATTAGTTTCTGGGACGACGTGTGGGTCGGGGATCGCCCCCTTAGGACCTATTGTCCGCCTGGACGGATCTTCCTGCCGCTGAGGTCTCTAGGTTTTGGCGTGATCATACTTGGCATGTTGATAAACTGCATGATTATTTGGCTATGTATGGTGTGCCTTTGCATGTGTTGTATATTATCACGGCGGGTTCCGATTGAGGTGGGCAGGCGGGATGTGATGCGATGGAGCCTCACTGGCGATGGCGAGTTCTCGACGGCCTCAGCTTGGGAGCTCATCCGGACACGGTCCCCTAGACATTTCGGACTTCGCATGGTTTGGAATGCTGGGCTGACCCCGACCATCTCTGTCTTCATCTGGCGCCTCCTCCTCCACAGGGTCCCAGTCGAGTGTTATGTTCAGAGTCGTGGTATCTCTCTTGCATCCAAGTGTCTGTGTTGTGTCTCTTCTTTTTCAGTCGAGTCGTTTCAGCATTTGTTTGTGTCGAGTCCTCTGGCGAGATCGGTTTGGGATTACTTCGACGGCTGGTTCCCCTACATCAGCACACACATTCACACGTGCACTGATATTGCACATAGATTAGGTTTTTGGTGGAGGTCCTCTCACAGGGCCACCGCCTTGCACATCAGCTTCATTATTCCCTGTTTGGTATACTGGTTTATCTGGACGGAGAGGAATAGCTGCAAGCATCGTGGCATTTCTTTTCGTTCTTCACATGTTATTTGGCAGGTTGTTCGGCACCTGCGGATCTTGGTGGCGGCGGGTGTGCTAGTCCCCCTTCATTGGCGCGTGTTGCACCCCGGCCGTTGACTTCATGCCTTTGGCTCCTCCTCGCCGGCGAGTTCTGAGGTCCTTGCAAGTGCTTTGGCATCCACCCGACGATCCTTGGGTGAAGCTGAACACCGACGGGGCCTTACTAGCTCGACGGGACAGGCAGGCGGTGGGGGAGTGGTTCGGGGTTCAGACGGTTCTCTCTTGGGGGCCTTTTGTACGCCTCTTGTAGCTGGGTCGGCCTTCGAGGCGGAGCTTTTAGCTCTTCTTCACGGGTTGACACTGGCTATGCAGTTCTCCTGGCAGGTTTGGGTCGAGATGGATGCGGCAGCAGTGGGTCGCGGTGTTCACTTCAGGACGCGGAGGGCAGCGGATGTGAGACATCACATGGCTCGCATTCGTACTTTGCTCGCACAGATACAGTCTATGTTCTCTCACATCTTTCGTGAGGGCAACCGGCCAGCAGACTTTTTGGCAGGTAGGGGGTCCAGACCCCTGCCATCACTTTCTATGATGCGGATTCAGCGCCTCGGTATTGAAGTCTCTCGTCAGGATGGACCAGTTGGGCTATCCAAACTTCAGATTCAGATATCGAGATGGATGACTTCTTCACTTGGTTCGTTGTTTTG